>NC_056729.1:238105665-238215665 GCF_019279795.1 Protopterus annectens | reverse complement strand
TCGCAGGCGAGATGGTCCCAGACCTCCACCTTATATTGTAAGCCCTGATACTGGACCTGCAGCAGTCTCTGTGCATGGTCTTTAACAAGGAGTCCAGCCATGACCTTGGTCTCCTGGATGCACCAGTGCTTCACCCGCCATAGTGCCTGCAAGGGGAATCTACAACCAGTTATGAGCTGTATTCCCGCCTCTTGGGTTTAAGTAGAGCCAGTTTCCCGCACTTTTACATGATTTGCCGGCTTTGAAAAGGCTAAGCTATGGGTAAACCTGCTTACTTAAGGCTGGCATTGTTTAAAGGAGTATACCACTGGGAACAAAGAGTTTGCTGGTGTATACATTGCTCACACCTCCTAAGCTGGCCTGTGCAATGCTTGGTGTTGTCTACAGTAAACATTCATTATAATGCCTTTTTGGCATTGTGTTATTATTCATTACACCTTATATGTATGTCTAGTATTCCTGATTGATGTGCAAGTACACTCTGTAGGGTCCTTGTGTTTTATTGGGAACTTCAACACTCTATTACCAGTACACCTCAATTTTGGGCTTACTGCTGTACTCCAGTTCATGTATTTATGTTATGTAGTCAGTTATGGCACATATGACTGTATACTGATGCCTTTCAGAGGTTCAGTTTGGTTATACTATGGTGAGGACATGTTTACTATTACCTCATTCTTTTGTATTTCTGTGATGGCTTGCTGGTTAGCTATTGGGACTATGGAGTATAAGGTCTTGGGTTCGAGACCTGCATGGCTGTTTATTTTGTTGCTGGGTAGACAAAAGCCCATTGGATACAGAGTGATTAAGGCCCTTTAAAGCAGTTATAAACAGGTTTGCATGGGTTTGCATGGTGGTAAGCACTGCTTATTTCAGGTTATAGTTTCTTACACTCAGTTAGCTTCTACTTTGCCTAATCTGTGTAGGCAATGCTTACCCCTGTGCAAACACACTTAAACACACTTGCAATAGCTTACATATGCTTACTACTGCTTATCTGTGCTTACACCTGCTTACTACTGCCTTATTCATTATGACACTGACTCTTCACATGTGCATTTCCAGCAGTACTCCAGTTCATAAATATATGTTATTTAGTGGGTTTTGCAATAAAAATATTGGTTATACCAGGCTTTGCCATATAAAATAGACTGTGCTACAGTGGGACTCAAACCAGGAATGCTCTGCCCACTACACTATTGCTGTGCTACTTCATTTGCATATATCTTCCTGGTTATCCTCTTCAGCCTTTTAAGCTGCTTTAACCATAGCTAAGTAATGGGCACACCCACGCACCTACAGTTAGCTGTACTCGGAGTTTAAAAAAAAAAATAAAGGGGTTTCTTCTTTTGATTTTTATGTCCTGTAGCTGTTGTACACATGGGGGATATGCGGACACCTATGAGCAGTCTTGCTCATTTACTTCAACTTTGTGCTGTTCTACATTGCAGGGGCATGTTTATTCTGAGAGCTCTGCTCTCAGACACGCCCCCTGCACTTGTACACGCTCCGTGTAAGCCTAGGAGGTCGGGCAGCGTGCCTTCATTAATATGCATGACACGCTGCCATCCTTCTCCTACAGGAGCGCTTCCATGCAGGACTAAGCTAATCCTGCACAGAAGATTAGTGAATCTGGGGGTTGATCTTTTTAAGAGGATAGGATCATAATTTACATAGACAATATCTAACATAAAGGAAAAAAAATATTTGATAGCCAGTGTATACTATTAAGTATGTCAGAAGTAAAAAAAGGAAAGAAAATAGCAACAATTTCCACTGAGCACTTCAGAACAACAATTACAGTTGGATGGCCAAGGTACAGATAATTTAGAGGCAGAGTATAAAGAGTACATATCAAGCTAACACTCAGAGAATCTTCTTATAGCACAATAGCTCATATGATAGCAGTGTACTGGCATATCTGCTTCAGGCCCTGACTAAATGCCACAGAACACACATCTGTTAGAATGGGAGTGTCTTAAGGTAGCAGCACAAAATGTCCAAACATTAGCCTGGTCATAATCTACAACAGTCCAGTCACAAAGAAAATGACTTAGATGCAGACCACATCTGATATACACGTGAATACTCTCATGCAGTTTCACTGTATTTGTAATACTCAAAACAATACAACTGTCATAGAAATCCGAAAGAGTACACAATGATTGCTTAAATGAAGAGCCCACAATATACATATATATATATATATATATATATATATATATATATATATATATATATATAGAGTCAAAACAAGGCGTGACATGCACAGACTATTAACCAAGTCTGTAACTGTGTTAGTATAGCGAAAGTTCAGGTGTCTGTATGCACACATACTGCATAGTGTAGTCATTACCGTAATATAACCTTCCTACACTCCCTCAACACAGGCAAACACACACACACACACACACACACACACACACACACACACACACACACACACACACACACACACACACACACACACACACACACACACACACACACACACACACACACACACACGCATGCACGCACACCCACACACAAACCCACACACACACACACACACACACACACACACACACACACACAGCAAAGAATGCTACAATGAAGGACGTGTAGAAGCAAGAAATATCCTTCAGCATGTGTTTGAGCTGCTTAAGTCATGGATCCGGAGCCCAGATACATTAGTTGGGCCCTGCAGTTCAATCCCAGTACTTGTGCTGAAATTTTTACTATCTGTGCTGACCTTCACAATATTATTGTGAGAAAACAGCTTCAACAGGAACATCAGATGGAAGGGGCAGACATCCCACCACCACTAGCAAGGTCACCACAGCCACACCCATGTAAGGACTCGGAGAAGGAACCACCAACCACTGTGGGTGTAGATTGATGTAGGCGTGCATAAACTCTCACCCTATTCAAGAGGAAATGGATAGCACACATGCTGAGAACCTAATGTGTACAACTTTCGTCCTATGTACATACATACATACATACAGCAAATTTGATTCCTGGCAATGCTCACAATCTTCACTTACCTGTGTAATGGATATGTACTCCTAGCATCACACAGCCCCAAATTTAAACTGTTGTAACTGCAGGACTATCAAAGTAAGTGTTGAACCTGGAACAGGCAAATAAATTGGTACAAACACAAATGAATGATAGATCCTTACTTATTATTACTTGCTAATGTACCTAAGTAGAAGATGTGTGAATTTTACAGAAATGACATCAATGTATGACAGGACTGACTTATGTAAATAGATGCCTACTTTTTAGCAACTAATAGGCCATATGCATCAAAGATACACATAATACAAAACCCTGCTAGAAAGCAGTACAATTTTCAAAATAGTGCCTCCGTGTGTGTGTGTGTATATATATATATATATATACATATATATATATATATATATATATATATATATATATATATATATAGTTATCGTCATTTGAACAGGGTGTTGTTTGGGGTGGGGGGGGCAGGAGGCCAATGCTGACATAGAAGTTAGTGAAGGCATGTAAGAAAGATAGACAGGCAAAACTTTAGCTATTTATCAACTGGCAAATGAGACAGAATGAGCTAGAAGCCTCACGAATGACACATACCTGTTATGTGTGTGCGTCTCTATGGTACTTGAGGTGAAATGTGTGCGTGAGTGTCTGCAAGAACACAGCCAAGCTCTGTGCTAGCTCTACATTCTGGCATTTTAAACAAATGCCAATAAATAAATAAATAATGTAGGACAGGTGTGAGCCATGCATTGTAGAGGTAACAGTTATTCTTCATCACCCCTGACCATGAGAATTGGCTCTTCCAGGAGTTGCCCCATGGTCACATGTGCATGTGTTAACCCAGCGTGACTGATACCTGCTGAACAAGCTCTCCATATGACTACACACAGGACCATGAACCCATGATCTACTACAGCTGGGTGTGGACACCTCAATCACTGACAGAGCAGTGGAAGAAGTGTTACTATTGGAGCGGGATCAAGCATGGCCACATTAACTAACAACCAGATGATGCTGCTGACCTACATCCACATGGATGCTGGTCCCCTCCCAGCAAATGTTCCATCACAGACACTGCCCATTCTATTGTGTCATTCATCCACTCCACTGAATCAACCACATGGCAGAGGCAGTCACACATGTCAACCTGTGCCACATCAACAACCCTAAGCATGTCCTCAGAGGCTCTAGTGGAACATGCCTGTGCCACCATGATGGCCTTAAACATACATCGAGTAGCACATAATGACACACCAGGATCAGGTGGAAGGTGAACAGCAGGCCTCCACAGAGCACCCCTAACAACCCTCCTGTGTGTCACCTCACCCACACTTTGGCTATGGCCAGAGTCGAGAGGCACTGATGCCACAGTAACCACACTACCTTGATTAAGTGTCTCACCTCCACCCTCCACCAGTCCAATATCTGTGGGCAAAGTGGAATAGGTACACATAGGCATACTGACTGTGTCTGATAGGAATCCAGGGAATGGATGACTGTCAACATCATTGTCATTTTCAACCTTTGTACCCCCTGACTGTGCCTTTGTTTTAACACCATTATCATCAGAGCCTACTGATACTTGACATCAGGTGGTAAGAGTTCTACACTTCCACTGTCAGGATCACATGTGATAATAAGCAACAAACACAGGAATTAAATTACTACTACCCAAAATATTAAAACTATTTATGTGATAAACTAACACTAGTCTCACTATCGCAGATGGTACAGCAATACAGACACTCATTGCACCCACACATATAGATAAATGTATATATCTGAAGAATGGTCATCAATAAGTGAAAAAAAAGACATTTGTTTTACCACATGCAGATAACTCCACACTCTGTAGAGAGGATAGTCCTGGAAAAAAAATAATCAATTGAAGGATACCAATTAATCAACACAATGGGAATAACACGGGGGGAACAATGAAAACACAATTGCCTGTATGTCCAGTAAGAATCATTGTAACTGAAACTTGGATGACACATCTACCCACAGCCCATGTGTAATGAACACTATGTTGTATAAGTCTATTAACTTATCAATAGGTACAGAAATAACTCCCCCAGAAATTATTACTCAAATTATATATTTTATTATACAAGTAAATCTAGAACTTGCCATATTTAAGCTTACCTGACACATCAGCACTGACATCAAGCATTTGCTGGTATACAGTTTCCACTGAGCTGTCTGAGTCTCTAACAGTAGACAGGAACTCATCATTTGGTGTCAGTGGGGGCTCAGTAGCAGGCTGTCCTGGGGTAACTGCAGCTGCTCACCTCCAGGCTTAAGAAATCATATCAGTGGTCCAGTGATTCGTCTGATCATAAGTCCTTGTACAACCTCCTACTGAACTAACTTCACTCACTAACTGGTTCCAAATCTGCATTCTGTCAGTCATATCTACACATCCTCTCTTCAGCAGAAAGGTGCTATGACACCTGAACACCTGAATTATCACTTAATTTTCAGAGTCGCTGAAATGGGGTTAAGGTGGATTTGTAAGCTTGGGTGCCATAATGTTATGTGACATAAAACAGTGATGGATACAATACATAAATATCACCTAACTAAAGTCTTGCTTACATACACATTTGTCAACATTAAGCAATGGAAACACACATTTCACTTATTAAAACTGAAGATTATGTGGTTGTCCCATCTCAATCTCACACATAAACCAAGGTTTGTCCATATCAAGGAATACCACTATAGTACTGTATTATGTTTCCCACTGAAATGTCAGGATGCCTATACATTTTCAATAGAAAACCACTTAAAACACACTTTTCTGACAACACACAAATGGTAGGTGGCTCCCCATCAAAAAAACAACAAATAAATTAAGGTTTGTACAAACTAAGGAATACCACAGACTTAAATTGGTCTATATTCTTTCCACACAGTTATCAGAATCTGTGCAAATTTACAACAGGAGCTCACTACTCTTACACCTGTTGCCACAGGGAACGTTAGACAGCAGATATATTTTATATTTTTTACTGTCAGTACTAGACAAAGTACTGATGGTCATGCCATGCCACTTAGCATGTTTGTGTGAAGTAAAGTGAACCAACAGAAATATTACTATTTTCCCATTTAAGCAGAGAACCATGTTTGCTTGTTGCTTAACTCCATGCAAACCGGGAAAGCAATAGCATCACTTTTTAATGTCTTAAAAGTTCTGAAACAACATATCCGATATAAACTACTGTATGAACACAATAGTATCTGTTAGATATATTAGCCATAGCATATATATGCATAAATAATTCTCAAGTTCGAGTTTCATACATTAATTGTGAATCTCGCACACATGTGTAAACACTATGCCATCATTTGCGCAATCCCATTTCTTGGTGGTGTGACTGTGTTCTGCAGATGTGAATCAAATAGTTAGGAAGGGGGTCAATTAGCATAACAGCCACATTTTGCATGTCTGTGTGTCTGCGTGTGTAATAGTGTGTGTGTGTGTGTGTGTGTGTGTGTGTGTGTGTGTGTGTGTGTGGTCAGAAGAGCATGGTTCTGTATCCTACTGTCAGCAATCAAGTCTCATGGAGAACAAAAAGTTATACAATTGTACATGACTACACAGGTATTTCATACAGACTTCCCAACATCTTCTTCCAAACATACACTAATAATGTCTTCTGCTATAAAGTGTTCTGCAACAATGTAAAAATCAGACTTTTGCTGTGGCACTCATGTTATGTATTATGTTCTCTGTTTTGTCTAATTAGTTAGGTAGGGGTTTTAATCTCATGCAGTTAACTTGTGTGTGAGTGTGTGTGTGTGTGTGTGTGTGTGTGTGCGTGCGTGCGTGTGTGCGTGTGTGTGTGTGTGTGTGTGTGTGTGTGTGTGTGTGTGTGCATAGTCAAAAGAACATGAGTCTGTATATTATAGAACAAAATGTTTTACAGTCATACATGACTACACAGTATTTTGATACAGCCTTTAAAACATCTTCTTCCAAACATGCACTGATGATGTCATCTGCTATAAAGTGCTGTCTGTTGATGCAAAAGTCAGATTTGTGCCCTGGCACTTGCATTAAGCACTGTGTTTTGTCAATAGGTACGTAGGGGTTCTGATCTCACTACAGTCAATTTTATTCATGTGCTTGTGTTCATTTAGCTGTCATTGTGGAGATCATTTTAGGGTAATGTGTGAGACACTCCTAACATCCTCTCAATACACACTGGTGATGTCATCTGCTATAAAGTGTCATCTGGTAATATGCAAATCATACTTGTGCCATGGTGCTTGTGTTAAGGACTGTGTTCTGTAGATATAAAGGTAGGGGTTCTAATCTCATTGCAGTCAACTTGTGTGTGTGTGTGTGTGTGTGTGTGTGTGTGTGTGTGTGTGTGTGTGTGTGTGTGTGTGTGTGTGTGTGTGTGTGTGCACGCATGTGTTTGTATGTTTGTGTTCAGTTAGTGTCATTGTGTAGACAATTTTAGAGCAGAGTGTGAGACCCTCCTCCTAACATCTTCTTCTCAACACACACTGTTGATATCATCCACTGTAAAGTGTCATCTGATAGTATGAAAAGCCAACTTGTGGCCTGTAGATAGGTAGGTAGACATTCTAACCCTAGTGCAGTCAACTTGTGTTTGTGTACAGTTAGCTATCATTGTAGAGACAATTTTAGAGCAGTGTGTGGGACACTCCTCCTAACCTCTTTTTTTCAACATGCACTGATGATGTCATCCTCTAAAAAGTGCACTCTGACACTATTTACGTCAAGCTTGTGCTAGGGTGCCAATATTAAGTAATGGGTTCTCTATCCTCTGTACCTATATAGTTAGGGGTTCTTATTTCGCAGCGGTCAACTTCAGTGTGTGTTCATCCAAATAATATTTTGGAGACAATTTTACACCAAGATGTGATTCCACATATATGTCAGACACTCCTGCAAACAGCTTCTTCTCAGCATGCAATGATGCCATCCTCTTCTATAAAGTGACTGTGACACTGTTAAAATCAGACACATGTGTTGATGCTAGTCTTACATTGTATAGAATCATCTATACCTACACAGGTTTAATCTTCAAATCTGACCTCAATCAACTGCTGTGTGTGTGGTTTGGTGGTATATTACAGTCACTGTGTGATCTTTTAAAACTCTTTTCATTTGACTCTCACTCAGGTGAACTTTTAACATAGCCCCATGAATCCAACATCTTGTTTTTTCCCTCTGTCCACATAATATCCTTTCTGCAGAAGACTGGAGGATGTCATCATCTCAAAGATGCATACACACATCATGAAGCTAAGTCCTTTCATCACCATCTGCAAGCTATCTCCAGGCCATTGGATATGCGATTGCTAATTCTGTCATGGGGTGGTGCACATGTCACATATGGACGGAGGCAGTATGTAATACAATCCCACGCATACACCTGCAACCCTAATAACTACCATCATACAGATATGGTAATTTTGGATTAAATGACATAATAATGGCTAGAATTGTATGTGATGTTGGCAGTTAGCCTAGTAATGTCCTATAACTCATGAAGACTGCACACGTCAATGTTGCTGTCATCCACATATGCCATGTTGAGCTGTGGATGTACAGCAGCCCCACAACAGTGTATTCCAGTCTGTGATTTGAGGTAATGTATGCCACTGCTGCTATTTGATTATGTGTTCCTTCTATAATAGCTGTAGTAATATATTTCCTGAGAACTTTTGACATGGGATGATGCTATATACCTTGTTGCCTTACTAAGGCATGTTTTTTTAGTGGAGTATTCCAATATTCTAAGCAGTTCTCATTCAACCATCATGGTGACACATGCAACATGGCACAGGTGTGCAGGTGTATACCTACCATTATCAGATGCTCTATGACATACATCAATATAACATCTTGCTTCATCCACTTGTAATGTTGTTATATACACAAACATAAAACTAGTTCTGATTCAGTTGCAACCTTGGTGAACACATTGCATGCATAATTGCATTGTTATTTGCAAGGATTATTGATCTGTTCCTCAGCATTGGGTGACTGTCAGCATTTGTGTCATTAACTATTCTGCATGCACCACATCCACCTCATGTATAATGTGCCCATATATGGTATCAGAGCCCTCACACACACACCTTTCCAGTGATAAACATACAGGCATATGATGTGCAACTGATGCAATGACGTTAGGTAGAGTTGTATGACTGTATTGACAGTTCCACTGTGTGTCATGTGATACATACCTAAGGTTGTATTTGGAGGTGTTGTCACAATCATTATTAAATAACTTCAAAATTGTAAGGGGAATTCACAACTAAGCACAAAGCTATTTTTGGATGGTACTACCTGTACTCAACCCTAGGAAACAGACAACCTGTTAGCTGACAAAAACAAAAGTTCCTCCCCCTGTTCACACTGGACATCACCCAAATTATACATGCAAACATTAGTCAGCTTATTTTCTCAGGAGAGTGGCTCATCTGTGCACTCGCTAAGGCTAAAAGTATGGCATCAGTGGGTCCTGACGACATCCCTGGTTGCCTTTTCAATAACTTAAAACCTAACCTAGCAGACACAGTTGGATCCCTTCTTAACCACAACCTCCAGACAGGCTATGTTCTAGCAGAAGGGTGTACAGCAACAATCATTCATCTAAACAAGGGGTGAGTATCACTTGACCCATGGAATTATAGGCCCATAAGCCTGACTCATCATATCTGTAAGGCAATTAAAGAAATCATCATGGTTCTTATCAAAAAGGAGACAGGTAATCTTCTGACTGTGTACCCAACCCATTTTTGATTTGTTAAGGATACATCATGTCTATTAAATCTGTTTGATGTCTTCAAGAAGGTTACCAAGGTCACGGATGAGGGAATAACTGTACATCCCACCTAACTAGACCTGGCCAAGGCATTTGATACAAATCCACACTCAGGTATTACAGAAAAACTGTGTCAACTGGTCATAAACACCTATGTCACCAGGTGGGTGGCCAAATGGATCACTGACAAGGACACACTGTTGAAGTGTGTGAATTCACTTCTAGCAAGAGGCCAGTGGTGAGATCCATATTACAGCATTCTGTAATAGGCCATTTCCTGTTTAGTATTTAGAAGTCAAAACAAACTTAGGCAGACTTTGTCATACCAGCTTTGTGGATAACTGCAAATCATGGGCAATCAGTGACTCCACGAACATTATTGATATACTGCAGAAAGTATCAATGCTAAAAATATATTGGTGCCAGAGTGATAGAAACACACCAAATGAACACAAAATTATAATTATTCCCTTTTGGAAAGCAAATACCCAAGCTAATTGCAATATAGACAGCACAGCCCTATGAGTTCACCCAGTGGTATGTGATCTGGGTACTCAGCTAAACAGTAATCGGAACTTTGACCATAATGTGCCCACAGTGGTGACAAATCCCTTGTATGTGGCATAACTCATAAGTATGGGCAGGCCATCCACATCAAAGGACATTATAATGGCATTCTATTTGGCCCTCATGACACCAATAATTGAGTACAATGCACTCATTTGCATGTACCTCACCATATATCTACAAGAGCTGGAGCAACCCCAGAGATTTTGCACAATATAGATTCACGGAGTAAACAACAAGTCATATGGAGATAGATTTCAATCCCTATCAATGTAGTATATCTCCAACAGGCTACTAACGGTTGATCTGCATCTGGCCTACAAGGCACTCTCCAATCTGGTCCTGGTGGATATGTAACAGATCATTAACACTTACTACATGAGGGTCACGCATTCCAAGGATGTTAATCTAGCCTCTGACATAATAAATCATGTTGGAGAGACAGATACATATCTCAGACACTAATCCTTCTTTGGAACAATCTTGCCATTCACGTAAGTGAAAGGATTTTCCTGACCCTCTTCAAGTGCAACATATATAATGGATGATTAATGATAATTATACTCCTGTTGTTGTGCCCATGTCCCTCAAGGATAGAGGCAGTGGTATGAGATAACATCGCATAGTTACATTCTTTGAGGATATTGTTCACATAGCTATTGAATATTGTGAAACTTATGTTAAATATGGTTAGGCTTTTATGGGATCTTGGGACTTTAGCCTAGTAGTCTCCTATGCACCTATAAACCTATGAAGTTCAGTTGTATCCTGGGTACAGCTGTAATGTGACTGTACAGCATTAGGCATGTACTAGTACATCATGTCAGTATTGCCACTTGATAGTTTGCATGAATACACGTCAGGATCTTCTGGTAGTATAACATTTGTCATTGCAACATTAGAGTGACAGTGATCATGTGGCACATGCCTTAGGTTTGACATGCGCTGATAGAAAGTGTGCTCTATGTATTGTTTGGTATGTGAACAAAATCACAGTGACAGTTTCCTTGCTCAGTGACACTAGACTTTGCAGTGCTGTAGTCTCTGTCCCCATGGGCATAACTGATGCATTGCCTTCAGTCTCACATAGTGCTGTACCATTCATTATAAGACATCACTTCTTAATTCACATATTAGTTGCAGATGTTGCAGACAATATCCATTGTTATTACATGTGACAGATGCATGCAATACACAGCTGTGTGCAGGGAATCTACAGAAAGTAGTGTGTTGTTGTTGTTCATATGGCCGATACCTATGTCATCCAGTGATGCTTTGTTCAAGTGTATCAGCTTTGGCACAGTGAGCTCCCAGACATCTTATCAGCCATACATAAGAATTCTTTGTGTTGCATAACCATTAGGAATTGAAAGCAGAATTCCATTCAAGTTGTTCTATAAGATGCATGTGCGACATGTCTTTCTGTGATGCACCCAGTAAATACACAGCTCATTAAGAACATTGATGGCATGGATTAGATTCCTGAAGGTGTGGATTGTACATTATATGTCATGCAAACCTCTCCACTGACCAGGATTGCCCCAATTTAAACTACAGGTTTAACACTGTCCCTCTTAACTATTCCAAAAAGTGGCCATTTTTGAGGAAGGTGTGTTGAATTCCCATTATAGAATACTGACAAATCATTACAGTTTGCAAGTGTGTTCTTGCAGAACATGTATAACAATTTCCAAAAACATATTTTATATCAATGTCACAGATAAATGGTGGTATTCATTTAGAATTGTCCATGATTGTGCCTGCTTCTGTCAAATGCTGCCCATGAGTCTGTTGCTATGTGTCCTTGATTGGCTGAGAGGTATTCTGCCTTTTCAATCATATTCGAGCAAGTCATTTTGCACATCTTCACAATATTCACATATCCCTATTGTATATACCATCCTTGCTTAATGTTCTGTCCAGTGATCATGTCAGGATGTTTATATCATAAACATTCGCCTCCAGTGACATATAACCTTGTGTAACAGTTACATAACATACTATAATGTGCGATGATATAAATATACTCACACAGGAAGTGTAAACAGCAGTACATACTGTTCTATGTACATATGTGATTAATTTAATGCTACTGACTTGTGTTTGAAGTGTACATACATTGACATGCCCTTATCTTGTGCACATTACCATGTGTCATGTATCTTCTTCCTCTTTCTTCATTCCTACCATTCATGCCTGTGGCCCTATTCAGTATGTACACTTCCCCTGACTAGGGTATTTATACTGCATTCTATTTACGCTTGATGATCTCCACAAGCCCTTTATTTCAATCTGCCAAAAACATGTTGTAGTGTACATTGCACAGAGTACACTGTTCTATAATGTGCTACTACTGCATTGATTGCATTCATTTTAGCCCTGGTGATCACTGTGGCTGTCTGCGTAATTCTGCAGAGCAAGTTTGCCCATAGGTAAACTTGTCTGCATGTTCATGTATCCTGAGGATTGCCAGGTTTGCAGATGACTGCAAGCTGGGTGCTGTCTTAAATTTCCCTAGTGATTTGAACATCCTTCAAGATGGCCCTACCCAAACTAGTGACTGGTGCCAGAAGCACGGCCTCAAACTGAATGCCAAGAAATTCATTATTATCCTCTTTGGGGAAAATGGTATCCCCACAAATCATGACATTAATAACAACATACTAAGCATGCAATCAGTTGTGAGGGACTTGAGCACCCAGGCTGATAGTAGCCTGACTTTTGACCACCACATTGCCTGTATTGTATGGGAGGCTTTCTACATGGGCCACCTCATAAATAAGGGTATTTCATCCAGCAACAAGGAGGTGATGACATCCCTGAACTCGTCCCTTTCAGACCCATTATCAAGTACAATGCCCCCTTCAGCATGTACCTTGCCAAGCATATGCAGCAGCTGGAGAGACCACAGAGGTTCCTGTCCAGGAAAATCCAGAGTCTCACACATCTATCCTATACAGATAGGCTAAAAGCCCTATCCCTCTACTCAGTCTCATACAGACTGCTCAGAGATGACCTGTGTCTGTCATACAAAGCCATCTGAGACCCAGCCTTGCTGGAGTTGCTGCATATCCGTAAGTCAACCCCCACTCATGTAACCTGCACACAAGGCCTTAATGTGGCATTTGACATTAATAGAACTTGTTGGCAGGATAGATTTGTGCCCCAATGACTCCCCCATCTGTGGAATAGACACTCCCTCTCCATATCAAGCAGAGTGCCTCTCTAGCCCTCTTTAAGAGGAACCTGGATGACTGGATAGGAAACAGAAAATACACCCCTGGAATCCCAGCTTGCTGGACAGGGGAAACAGGTGCTGACTTTGAGGGAACATGTGCAAACTTCTTGGCTAGGCTTATAAGGGCCTCTAGGCCAATAGCCTAGTATCATCCTATTAACCTATGAACCTGTATGCCTTTGCACTGCTTTATACAGTTTCCTGTCTGGAAACACTGTTGTTAGTCACACATTATCACTTGTATTCGTGTAAGCTCGATGTGTGGCATGCATATGTGATTAGCACTGCTGGTCATCTCACACATGTAAATTCCATGTAGGCTTAGTGATAAGCTGACACAGAGTTTATTGAATGTTTAAGTTAGTCTGTTCTGGAAATTGGAGGAAGGGTATAATGCATCCACATTTTGAGAGATAATGGATGCAGCACCCTAACAACCACAGTTTTCCTTCTAACAATCAGTAATATAGGAAAGGTCAATCAAACAGCAGGGAAATAAGACCTGGAAATCATAGTGGTAAATTGATCCACAGAATGCTAATACAGATCCATATAATCTACCCAGCACTGTATTTTTGTATTATTATTCACATTGCTAGGTGAGTCCTATGTTTCTTTCCATGGAATGTGCCATCCTGCTATTACTGGCTCCTAGTTGTGTTATGCAACCACCAGAATTTACAGTGGGATGATGTACCCATGAACAGACCAGTGCTCATTGCATAAGGAGTTTGCCAGCTCCTCATAATCTGAAGCCATGTGTTACTGTTATAATACACCATAGTCTGTGCCATACAACAATCTAAAGTCATTTTCTTCTAGTTGTGGAGAACTATGCTCCACTTCTGTCAATAACATGGAAGCACACACCATCTAGAAACTCTTTCCATCATTTTCTTGTATTCACCTGGCCATCACTATCAAATACTACACCAAGGGTGTATACAGAATATCATTTTTCAGTATCCTCATCTGGGTAATCTTATCTTATTATTTGAAGAAAATCTCATGGGGTGAGTTTCATTCTTGAATCACTTTCTGGAGAACCCTTTTCCCAGAGCCAGTCTGCTAAGGGTGGCTCTACTATGCACACAAAACTCCAGACATCATAGGTCAAAGCATCCCAAGTTATCCAAAACCAAAACACATTGAAGAAAAGCAACAGGAAAGACTCAATGTAATCATCCAAAACAAATATTTTATTATAATATCAATATACCCCAAACTCTCCAAAACATAACAAGTGGTCTGCAGACCTTTTTTCATGCTAACCACAGCTTCTTCAGTAAAAATATGTCATCACAACTTCTGACCCTGCTACATAAGGATCACTTAAAGTTCTACAATACAAATGATGCTACTAAACATAAAATGTAATAAATATTTCAACACTACAAAAATATGTTGTCCAAAATAGATAATATTTCCATTAAAAGTCACAAGTATTCTTGCAGACAACGATATAAACTGTGATGCTGCTAACTATTAAATAAATATGTAGTATTATCTGAATGCATAAAAAAAAAACATACACATATGCATTTCAAGTGTTCATTCAGACCAAGTGTAAATAAAGCCCCCGATTTAACAATCCATTGTCACTCTTCATTTGCTAAGATATCTGAACAACAAAATGTATTTATTGAATGCTTTATAATCTTATCAATGCCCACAAACCCAAACATAGCTGTATGCTTTTTATTATACTTCTAAAAGACATTGGTATCTCTGTAACAGTAAATGTCACCTAAATATTCACTGATCCTAAATTTAAATTGTGTGATATTTTCCCAATATAAAAAGCTGTACAAGTACAAACCACTAAATAAGTTGTACAGTCACTGTGACAAATGATCAAAAAATCAATCTAAGACTATAATGGAAGAAGATAATTTGCAAATGCAGCCACAAAATAAACAATACCCACAAGGACAACAATCCTTTAAATATTTCCATCTAAAACTTTCTTTGACAACCAGATGTTAAAAACTTTCTTTCTCTTATAAATATTCATAAGCATCACAAGGACACAGCCTTACCGCCACCACAATAAGATCAAAATGAAAGGGCATGTGATCTTCAGCATTCATTAATTCTATTTTGCCATTTCTAGCATTCACACTTCTTTTTTCTGTTAAAAGGCATATGAAGCTGACTGAGTAAAATACTTTAAAATAACTATGCACAAAAAGTACAAATTAACTAGTTAAGCAGCTTTATTAAATTAAGAATAAGACTAGACAAATTAACACAAAAAAAGAGTTTATTAATTTAGCTAATTGATTTCAAGCTCGCAAATATCAATGACTAAATAATTAATTATAATGGTCTGCAATATCTATTATACATACACTTTGTGATGGGAGGAAATGTTCCCCCAGATAGAAAACTGACCAATTGAGTCTTGTGACTTAAGTGAATTCTGATGTTGCTGCAGAATCTTATGCAATCCATTTTCCTGTCACTGCCAATACATGTAACAAATATGAAGTTCCATACTTACCAGTATTTTCCCAGTTATAGAAAGTCTTAAGTACACAATGTCCTTAATGGTTCTAACCAAACAAGATGACCGTATTGCAAATTCAAGCTTTATGATAATATTCATAAAATGCCACTTTTAATTATGTTGTTCATTTTAGCAATCCATTGCTTGGGTGTTTCTTCCTTATAAAGATTAAGATTAATGTTGGGACATTCTAAGATGTTAAGGAATACTAGTAACCAATAAATGCTGTGGTATAATATTGGTGCACCCTGAAAAGTAGTGGTTTAGAAGACCATTCACTGTCCTTTTATCACCTGAAGGAGTTGTCAAATATTTTGAGTATTTCACTTAGGTGTAACTTCAATAAATCTTTTTTATATTGTGACATAAACATCAACCTTTGAATTAATTATTGCATTGCATCATTATTGTCTAACCTAATTAGAAACACTTTTGCAGATAAGTACAATGAAAGAAACATTTGAAATAATTTAAGTGTATGTTGTATGGTGTGAAAATATAAATGCTTGCTAATTATTATTGTTATGATTATAAATGTGAATGGTATTCATAGTCATTAAGTGACTGTGTAAAAACTATCCTCACTCTTCATGCATTTACACAGCAAAGGCATGATTGATTGAAGTCACTTATGCCAATGTATTAAGGCCACAAACGAACTCAAAGAAATTAAGAAATAATGAGATGTACTTGGGAAATTATGTAAATCAGCAAAATCTAATAAGTTCTTCTCCTGCCCCTTTGAGATTCATAGTCACAGCCTAATGCGGAGTCACTCCTTTTTTATCTTCTTTGCAATCTGTGAAGATGTTCCCCTTGTGGCTAACTTTGCTATTTTCTGGTTTGAGCTGCTTGTCTTTGCCAAGCCAAAGCCACCTGCACCAGTGATCAAGAAGGTAGAGATATAGGCAGAGAATTACTCATTACAATTTTGATAATCTGGAAGTCCTTGACAGGTTTAAAAAAGACAGTGATTTTAAAGGGTCTCGTGAGTATTTGCAGTCCCTGCACATTCACTGGTGGATGTGTGGTCTTCCTATCCCAGTGGATGCCAAAGTGTGTATAGCCCTCACTATACTTGCCAAGAGGACTTTCCAGAAATGGACTGGGGACATGGTGGGTATCTTGCAGACTTCTGCCTCTAAAATATTTCAGTAGTTCCTAAATCTACTCTTAGCAAAAGTAGATCAGTACATTTATATCCTGGTGTCACCTTTGGACCAAAACAAGACTATATGTGCCTTTTATGGGGTGACATATTTCCTTGATGTGTTTGCTGCAATATATTGTACCATGTTGCAATTAGGGTCTCATTTACTCCACATGGGGAGTGCTACTTCAACAGGAAGGGATACCATTTAATTTGCCAGGTAGTGTGTGTCAGTCATGGGGGTACATCAACAACATGTCTTCCTAACATCCTGGCAGTGCAAGTCATTCCTATATCTGACACACAAGGCCACTCTACCACCTGTTCCTGAATAGTATGATGTCCATTGGTCATGTTGATGGCAAGTAGAAAAAACATATATATATATATATATATATATATATATATATATATATATATATATGTGTGTGTGTGTGTGTGTGTGTGTGTGTGTGTGTATATATATATATATATATATATATATATATATATATATATATGGTATGTGGTCAAATGGCAGTTTAGAAGTTGGCAGAATGTTGAACTAAAATGTACTGACTACACTACAGTGAACGGGTAGTGTAGTTTGAATATTTGGGTTCAACATTGTGCAGGAAGATCGCGGTTCAGTGAGAAACAGGGAATTAGCCCATTTCCTCACTGTAGTGTGATCTCAGAGTTGGTATATTTAATGTGGAGGGGTTTGGGGGTGCAGGGGTCATAGACCCCCTGCAAAATAGTAGAATTAATGTACCATTGACTGTAGAGTGTAGCAGTACATTAATGTGCATAGCGAGAGGAGACTGACATCACTTCCTGCTATGTTGAATACATCAAACTATGGATGGTGATGTATTAATTCTCACCTTAGTTGCTGTTTTGAAATTCCAAATTCAGCATTTCAAGGTGACATGATGACCAGTTGGCAGCAGTAGTAAGAAACCCCATGCGGCGGGCTTGGCATGGCATAAGGCTGCTCTGGTAAACATGCGGCATCTAGTCTAGAACTATGCACCATGACATTCAGGTTAGTGTTTCCTTTCTAGTAAAAGCACAAAAATTCTAACTGATGCATGCACAGATATCTGTGAGCTATGCTGTGCAGTGCATAGTCTACTTTCATTGTTCATCAGACAATGCTTCTTATTTTTAAATATGTTTTTAATTCTTTTCAAGTACTCATATTACTGCTCATTATATTCAGGCCTGAGTGTTCCCTGACACCTGTTCCATGATGTTGTAAGAAATAATTACATACTTAAATGTTTTCCACAAGAAATTTTGCTTAAGTAGTGTACTTAAATATGGAAGTACTGATTATCCAGAAATTGTACATTTAATAAAAACTGCTATTTAAGTATATCAGATGAATTCATACCATTGTAAATCAATGCATTCTGACTATGCTGCAATGTTTTTGTTCCAAATATTTTATTTATAATAAGCAATACCATTACTGAAATGAAATCTATGAAGATGGAAACTGTCCTAATATTGGGTTACTTTCTATACTCACATACTCTGGCTTTTTTTCTACATTTTTTTTTAATTTTATTTATTTATTACTTTTTCCTTAATAACTCATTGACCCAGATTCCAAACAGGTTACTCTCAATGTAAGTGACCACCTACACTGAGCACAGATCTTTTGAATTCTGGCTCCTGCCATAAGCCTGCTAATAGACTGGCCTTACATTGAAGTAAGTTAGTTACACTGAGGACAAGTTTTTCAGAATCAGGGCAGACTTAGAGTGGAACTATTTTGTAATCTGTCTCATTGCCTTTCATGTTAAATACCAACATATTCAAGTTAAATGTCAAATCAGAAGTATCTGAGATTCTAGCATGAATCACAGAAGGTCAGGATCAAATGTGTGATGCACATCTCCTAAATATAGGGTAGGTAAAGGTGCATGCAATCTTGAGGAAGGGCTGTCATGTGAGCAAGATGGTAAGTTACTGCAATGTCAGGTTATCCTACAGACACATATCTCACACTGCTGTAAGACCAAGACTTTGAATGAGGGGTTCTGCTTTGTGTAGCCAAATGCTGACATGGCTTGCATGAAATTGTTTGTGTTTTTTATACACTACCATGTCTACTACCTTCTGAAAAGCAGTTTTAGTGCAATGTGATTTTCATCCACTTGTCTGAAGAGCACTACATCTACTGACCATCCAAATCTGTGTAAATATTATTCATCATGTAAAGGAAATCTTAATGTATTCCTTGAAAAATATGTTTGTGTGACAAAGCATTTTATTAAAACCAAACTTGCCAATAATAGTGGTGCAATGCATACTCATTACCTAGGTTTGGTTAAGGTGATTTCACACCCCAGAGAAGTGGTTCCAAACCTGTGAACCAATATCCTACACTTGCATTCTCAATTCTGGTACTGACACTTTGAGAGAAGATAGTGCATGTGAAGACATTATGCTCTACCTTCTTAGGAAGTCATACCTAGAGAAAATCAATTCTCTGCATATGGGTCTGATTGGGAAAAAAATTACATCTGACAGGAGTCAGGAGAACACCTGTCATCCCTGACAGGGATCACTTGTTCTGACCAAAAGTACTTCCATAGGTGAGATGGCCTACAGAAGCATAGGCCTGATGAGCTTGCTGAGTGAGTAGACCAGGTGATAGAATGAAGACCAGATTTTTGTTGTAAGTATTTTTCTTTTTCTAAAATATATCAAGATAGTTTTTAAACACATATTTTAGAAATATTGCATAACTGTAGTTAAATGCAAGAAGATATGTTTTGAGAATGTGCAAATATTTATCTAAATGTAATTCAAAGCAATGAGTAAGCACAGACATAAATGTAAACAGAAATGTGTCTGTATAGAAATATGGCATGTTTATGTGCTGATATGTTTTAGCATACAAATACAAATGTATATGTATATGTATATGTATGAGAAAGAAAACATATGTAAAAAAAAATATATATATATATATAAAACTCTGTAACAGACAGATGTATTTCTGCAAGAGTATACTTAGAAATATTTTTTCATGTATGTGTATAAATATGTGTGTGTGTGTATATATCTATATATATCTATATATATATCTATATATATATCTATATATATATATATATATATATATATATATATATATAGGTCTACTTCACATAACCAAATGCTCAAATGTTCGAAATTCATATGGCTGAGACCATATGATCGAACATTTAAATGTTCGAAAATGTGAACTAGACCCATAAAAATAAAAAAAAAAACACATTAAACTGTGTATAGCTTCACCGCCCTGCACCCCCCACACCCCCCTACTTAAATATGCCAACTCTGAAATCGCACTACAGCGAGAACAAGGGAAATCTCCCGATCCGTGCTGTATGCGATTTCCCATTCAAAATGTCTGTATTTCAAAACTTCGAACATATGGTCTGCGATCATATGGGTTTCGAAGTTTTGAATTTTGGCATTTTGAAGGAGACCCATATATATATATATATATATATATATATATATATATATATATATATATATATATATATACAGAGAGAGAGAGACAGATCGATACACACACACACACAAACAGAAGATAACATATTTGCATCGCCACATAATTTCATATCCTGTAATTATTACCTTAGGAATTACCTGTACTACAGCTAGATAGCTGTTATAAACAGAATATTTGGTTTGTGTAGGCCACAAAATAATTATTAATATAAGAATTGTATAAGAAATGTATTTCTTTCAAAATATTATCTTCACATACATGATGGCTGAACTCAGTCAGTTACCGCACCCCATCTCAGAGTGGAGTTGGGGTTAAAGTAGTATGCAAATTTCCTGCACAGGGGAATTGGGAAAAGCACTTGTTCATTAATTCTGTATGCATTTTTCTTAATCCTCTTATGTGCTTAAATTTATTAAGCAACAAATTATGAAAGCATATATTACCATGAAATATCACTAGTGCATATGTCATATAAAAGTATTTTTGTTTTGTTTTGTTTTCAAATAAGTTGAATTGGAAAAATGTCATAAATTCCTTTCATTTTCTAATTTTTTTTTGTGTGTAGCATCTGTCTCTATAAAGGGAAGGTTAAATGTTCTTGCTTAAATATTACTTAAAAACTACAAATAGGGTATATAAGGCAGGGGGAAAGTGGGAACTAAAAAGTACCTATAAAAAAGTTGCAGAATGTGTTAATTCCCCAAATAGAAAAGCTCTATAGATACATAAAAATGTAAGAAATGGATGAAGTCATGTAGTCCTTGTAGTTTAACTTACATTGAAGTAGAAATACTGATTAGCAGAGCAGGATCAGTTACAATGAAAGTATGCAGTTCTGTGCTTTGATGTTTTCCTGCATGGAACTAGAAGCTTAATAAATAGAAGTATATAGCAAAGAAAAAATCAATATCATTCTGCACAGAAGTAAGCATGCATCTTAAGCAAGTGCAATAATAACTTGTGTCTTTTTGAATAGTAAAATAATCATGTCAAAATTAGTCTTTAAAACTCATATCTGAGATAGACAACCACCTTTATGTGTTCTATATGCAGCTGAAGAGAAGATCACATATAATTGAGATTAGGAGGACAGGAGATTTAATCATCTTAATGAGGGTGCTCATGAGTATGCAAAAGTAAATAGCTATTTACATTTGAAAAAGAAATTATAAGAAATAAATGAAGTTGTTTAGCTTTCTTATTTATTTCATTTTTTAACTGTTATAGAATCTTTTGGACTAGATCAAATGTGTTCTTCCTAGATCAGGAAGCATTCACCCTCTGCCCATCCTGAGATGGACTCACCGAATATGGGTGGTGTCATCAGTCCTGAAGGCAACTTGACACATTGCAGCCTCAAAAGCCTTACAGACCATGGGGATCAGGACTTGGTTGAGGATGTGGTGGAGCAGAAAGTATAAAGATGTCATCAATCAGTGTGGGGTGAAGTGCACTGCTCTGATCAGTGATAACCACCACAATTCTACAGGCACCTGCTACCTCAACATTGGGATCCTCCACTGCAACACCATCAGGCAGTGGAAACATTTGGGTCCTGTGGACTGGGGGGGGGTCCTCTTGATCTTACTTTCTTTTCACCTCTCCTTTCCAAATCCTGTTTAACATACCCACTTATCCACTTCCCACCAAAACTACCCTCTTATATAAAAATATTTGAGATATAGGGAGGTCTATGCCCCATGAAAATCCAAGTATCCCTCCTCTCCCACCTCTTCCAGCACAACCCTCTTTATGTTTTCTGTCTGTGTTTTCATCTTTAAGCCTTCCCTTTCCCAGTCTTTCCTATCTTCCTCTTTCCACTCTTTAAGGAAAATGACCAGGGGTCCACATAAGAATTACCTATTTAAAACATAAGAAATCCTTCCCTATATCTTAAAACTTAATCTTAAAAGTTTTGCTGTCTGGCTCTTCCCTTAACTACTTCAAATGTGCTTTTGCATAGCTGTGCTCATCCAAAATATCCAAAGATGTATGAAAGGATATGAGCACTAACAATTTCCTTTAGTACTTTGTTCTTTGCACATACCTAAAGATCAGCTTCAGCTACTTTATGTTTTTGCAACAAGCAGTAGTGTTTTTTAAACACCTTTGCATTTACTTATTCAGTACAGATAAGCTGTGAATACTATAGCTGCATAGGTGTAGTGGCACTCTTTGTGGATAACTACTATGGAAGTGCAATCCTCAAGATTATGAATACTACCCTTTATCTCAGGACATCGTAGGTAGATAAGACATACCTATTTTGTATTAAATTTCTCAGGACATATATACATGCAAAACCTGAAAAATCCAAAACAAAATGCTGTCCAGCACCAGCAGAGAATTCACGTTGTTTAATAATCCAATAAAAACATCAGTATGAGCACTTTCATCTCAGAACCAGAGACTTCATCAGATACAGTGCTTTACGTCACCTCCCTTACTAGAATACTAAAAATTGTTAAAACAATTAAAAAATTAAACAACATCACCTGCAATTCATTAAATTACCAGTGCTCCTAAGCAAAGCACTTCTTGAGGTAACGTGTCATAGAACAAATACTGACAAAAACTGTTACAAGATTTTAAAATCCCTTTTATATACACAGTGTAGACCAGTGCATAAAACTGAATTAAAGAAAATAATAAAAATTGGATTAAAAAGATATTGGCAGTATTTCTGTATCATACTAATGATGCCCTTTGTTTAAGCACAGACTTTTGTCAGTGTGATCCTTGCCTATCCAAAAAGAGTTCTATCCCCACTTCTACAAGCATCTTCCTTGGCTTGATGAAGCTGCTTAAGTTTAGCAGTGAACCAGGGTTTGCTGTTGTTAAATTTTTACCAGGTCTTAGTGGAGACACACATATCTTCACAAAAGCTAACATAAGATGTTACTGTGCCGGTCACTTCTTGCAAATTAGCAGCAGAATCTTCACAGACAATCCAGTTCGTACAATCAAAACAGGCTTGCAGGTTCTGCTTTGCCTCAATAGTCCACCTTCTTGCAATATTGATCACAGGTTTAGTAGATTTTGACTTGCTCTTATAGGTTAGAAGCAAATGAATGAAATAGTCATCAGAAAAGCCAAAACTGCATGGGGACAGCATGGTAAGCATGTTTTAACACTGTATAACAATGATCCAATGTGTTCCTGTCTTTGGTAGGGCCCCCTAAATGCTGTGTTAATTTAGGAAGTTCATGACTGTGATTTGCCTTATTAAAATCCCCTAGATTAATCAGAAGGGAGTTTGGATAATGTTAGTCTGTTCATGTTATCTGATCAGACAGTTTTTGTACTGCCACACTTACACAGGCTTGAGGTGGAATGTAAACACTAAACAGAATAAATGAAGAGAATTCCCGAGGTGAATAAAAATGTTTCAATTAACAAAAAACATTTCTAAGTCAGGGCAGCTCATTTTGCTTAACACTGTCACATCAGTACACCAAATCTCATTGATATAAAAGCAGATTCCATCTCCCTTATTCTTCCCTGATGTCTCCAATACTCTGTCCACTTTGTAAAGTTGAAAGCCGAGCAAATATAATGCAGAGTCTGGAAAATGAATACATTTAGCCAGGTTTCTGTGAAACACAGTACAGAAGAAAGTGAAAATCCTTGTGAGTTTCCCTGAGGAGTAATAGTTCATCCATCGTATTGTATAGAGGATGGAGGTTCCCCAGATGTAAACTTGGGACCGCCATTCGAAATCCCCATTGTCTCATCCTAACAAGTGCACCGGCATGCTTCCCCCTTTTTTGATGCCTATGCCTACCTCTGTTGCTGACAGCTGCTTCTTCCCAGCTAGGATCTTCAAAAAATTTCTTAATTGTGAAAAATCTGGTGTCACATGACACAAAGTGAATTGCCGAGTATTCAACAATTCTTCACGAGTATTCTTAATTAGAACTGAACACCAAATAACCAAATCCCCATTGTCTCATCCTAACAAGTGCACCGGCATGCTTCCCCCTTTTTTGATGCCTATGCCTACCTCTGTTGCTGACAGCTGCTTCTTCCCAGCTAGGATCTTCAAAAAATTTCTTAAGTGTGAAAAATCTGGTGTCACATGACACAAAGTGAATTGCCGAGTATTCAACAATTCTTCACGAGTATTCTTAATTAGAGCTGAACACCAAATAACAGGACAAATAAACAAAAACACACAGAATACTAGAAAGCACTGAACCGAGGCTGCCATTTGTGGCACCATTTTTTTCCCATAAAGGCTCATTTGGATGCAGAAACCTTAACTTAGAAGAATTCTGCACTGTAGTAATTCTTTCTGATTCAGAAAATGGTCTTCTGCTATAGTTATCCCTTGGACATGACATGGCAAGTGATCTCACAGGAGAAGCTAAATGTTAATGAGACAACCATGTGCTACTCAGAAATAGCCATGTTCTGAACTAACTCAATTAATCACTAAGCAGAGTTATTATAATTTTTTTAATTTTTCTGCAAGGAAAAATTTGACACCATCTTTGAAAGTGTTTACCCATTCACTCTCATGAGATTAGGCACAGTACAGATACTTACTGCAGTGCTAGAGGATATCTATGCATGTGTGTGTGTGTGTGTGTGTGTGTGTGTGTGTGTGTGTGTGTGTGTCTGTCTGTCTGTCTGTGTGTATCTGTGTGTGTGTGTGTGTGTGTGTGTGTGTGTGTGTGTGTGTGTGTGTGTGTGTGTGTGTGTGTGTGTGTCTGTGTGTCTGTCTGTGTGTGTGTGTGTGTGTGTGTGTGTGTGTGTGTGTGTGTGTGTGTGTGTCTGTCTGTGTGTATCTGTGTGTGTGTGTGTGTGTGTGTGTGTGTGTGTGTGTGTGTGTGTGTGTGTGTGTGTGTATGTGTGTGTGTGTGTTTGTGTGTGTGCATGCTTATTTGTGGATTAATCTGCTTACATTATGCATAGGCTGTTAAGGAGAACACTAACATTCTCAGGACTATTGGCACAGTGTTACATTCAAATACATGGTAATGAGTAGCTAATGAGGTATGTCCTTATGTGGCTTTGCAATGTCTCTGAATATTACATTCAGTCCAACATGCTAATTGACTAACCTCCTCTAGACAATTTGTACAGGTTTGGCCTGCTTTTGGAAATCAGTGGTAGCACACTAATTGTATTGTTGCATTATTCTGATAAACTACAAACCTGAAAGCTGATACGTTAAACATTTTGACTGCTAGACCAGAAGATATGCAGAGGCACTATTTTGCAGTATAACTCAGTTGTTAATATTAAAGAGGACTTGACGAATGCTAAAACACTCAGTTTATGTTAATAGTATCCACATTTTTTGCTATATAATGCCTGCATATCATAAAAATCAGTCAGGAAAAAAAATCGTTTACATGTCCAATATTATGGTTTGAGCTTTGGCTTCTGACCAGCAAAGGCAATATCCACAAGACAAAATCCAGCATGAAGTGTTTGACATGAATAAAAAGAAAGCTTATTCTTACTAGCAGCATGAAAATAACCAGCAACCAATTTACCTAAAAGAGGTCTTCAGCAAGTGAAACTACTTAAGAGATCTGGGACATTTTTAAAAATTAAAATTCAATTCATGTGACTAACATCGTTCTTATTACAATGTAACAGGCAAGTATGTAAACCAATAAATACAAGAGAAATAGATCATAGAAAACAATTTAAAAAATCAACATCTTAACATTAAATCAATTACATGACACTGCAGAAGAGAACAATATAAGCAATGTAAGTGAATAAAGTTCATGTTGAATAAACATCATATAAAACTGCATTAATTCAAAACATTCATAAAGTAACAGATTCAGTAAGTTTCACCCTGACATTATACATATCCCTGAATAATGAATTAGAGAAAAATAATACTGATTACAGAAAAAAAAATACTGATTATTCCAGCAAAAAAATAAATACTACATCCTTGAAATGTATCATTTAAAGTTAGGGACAAATAAAGCTATAGTCATAATAATATATGCTGTAGTCACATCTTCTTGAAAAGACATACTGAACTCTGGTTTAATGCCTGTTGTAATTGTACATACTGTAAATAAGACCACTTTCATTTATAATTGCAAATAACATACAAACTATTGTTGCTACTCTGTTACTGTACTATGAGCAACTCTCTGTATTCTTTAGTATATGTATAATTTTCTGTTTATGTCTTGCACCATGGATTCTGGGTTCTAGCTGAAAAAATGGGCTGTTGACCAATCTACTTACCTGGTTATAAAACTAAAATTAAATAAAACAAATAAAATAATCTACATTTTTATCTCTTTGATGATAAATTCTGCCATCCAGGCTTTTTATGTACCTTCTTTATAATAATGTGTGTCAACATTGAACTGTGATGAAATTTTTAATGTTTAATCAATCCACTTATTTCCTTATGGTACATGTTATTGCTAGGGTACTTACAAAGTCTTTAACTCAGAAATTTGGTAGTCTTTTCTATGTAAGATATGCTACATGGGAAAACTGCTAAACAAATCACACCCACACCAGTACATATGAGATGACAGATGCCATATGCCTTGTTAGTATTTGTTGCTCGAAACAGCTTTCATACCACATCACTGTTTTACACAATGACCATAGATTGAGCTATCCCAATGAATACTTCTGAGATGTTTAAGCCATACTGAGCAACTTCCTAAGTACACTAAACATCTCAATTTTATTTCATGTCTGCACCTAAATATTGCTATGAACAGCAGCTACAAGAAGTATATGCCAGTATTTGTAAACAAAAATTTTATTCTAAAGAAATTGTTTCCGTGGGTAAAAGCAAATCTAAGATCTGTATTAGAATGCTTTGATAAGGATTGATCTTTATATTGCAACTGATTGTCCCTTTGTAACTTATTGTTTCTAATAACATTATGAATCTACTTTGTTACAACCGCTATATAGAAATGCAGTACATCCCATGTCTTAACTTGACATTCTGATTAATTTTAGGAAGTCCCTTTGAAGCCCAGGAACATTGACTGTAGTATACTGTTCTTAATATACATTAGGTGATGGCATGAAGGTGATAATGATGAATGCTTCCGTCCAACGTTCTTTTTAATAAAACATCCAAAATTATACTAGGCTAATGACCACCAGGACCTTTATAAGCCTATAGCTGAGCAACTCAAACCCATTGCTTCCCCTTGTATAATGTGTATCTAATTGGAGGTGTATGTTAGTTAGGAGGGGTATATTAGGGAGTTGCTAAAAAAAAATATGAGAGGTATGTTAGTTATGGAACGTTACCATCAAACTCTATCTATAAGAGAAATTGGAGCAAGCCTGAAGTGAATTTATAATTTCCCATCCAATGCTAGGTTTAGGATATCACACAGTGGAAGGTCTAGCTTTGCTAGATTTTTCTTTTTTGTGTTTTTAACCAGTTGGTTTTCCTGTGTGACCTTTTTACTCATTGTTTTAGTTTGTTAGTTGGGATATTTTGTAGACACCCTAATGTTTATGGATATCAGTTGGGTATGACAACCCTGTGTTTCCAAAAGTCAAACATTCCTCTTATGCTGTGCTGATGATTCTATAAGAAGGCAGAAACATGCATGTCCACTGTGAAGATTGTGTGAGGACAGATGAAGGCTGCCAGCCTAGCTAGATAGAATTTTGGAGATAATTCTGTCATCTGTAAATATTAATGTAAACCACAGGCTTGTTGTCTTAAATGGTAAAAATAGTGTTTCATGTGGTACTGAAAAAATATATAACAATAGTACACTCTACAGACCAAATAAAGCATGTTGTGACCCTTTGATGTTAAAACTCGGAGCCAGTAAGTCTAGAGTGAGGCATCTTGCCAATTGTTTTAAGGCCAGAGTTAATGGCCAGAATTTGCATGCATAAATGTCCTTTATTGCTCTGGTTTCTGCCAAGAGGTGAAGACTGTAAATGCAGTTTCTGTTAGCCTGGGAACCCAGGGAAGTGTGTAGAATGATGTAATGGAACCCAGGGAAGTACGAAGAATGATGTGATCTGAACCAGGAATGTGATTTAAAAAACAGAGAGAAACAGAAAGCATTAAGCATTTTTTTGTCTTGACTATCCAACTCACCAGCACTGTCTTGCTCTATATGTAAGTTTATCTTAGACTTGTGTTTTCACTTAGAAATAGCTAGAAACTAGAAAGATTAGACTAAGTGTTTTTCTGTGATGTCAGAACTGTACTACTGAATTATTTTAAGTATTTCTCTGTGATCTCTGAACTATTGGCTAGCACTGTGTAGTAAAAAGTATTGTCTTGTGTTTTGACTATTTGTTATTGAATATTTTAAGCCCTTTCAACTGTGGCTGTTTTTGTAGAGATAATTTAAGCTCATTAGAGTACTTGTATGCCTTTGGTAAAATTGTACAAAGCCACTACAATACTTTTAGCCCTGGGCTATACTACCAATTGGATAATAATATTGCACAGTAGTAATTGGACACCCTTTTAAGGGCCTTTGAGTAGCTGATAAATAGTGGGTGGTAGCAGCTGGTACTACCGTATAGTCTGGGAAAAAGGGGCACAGCTGGAGAACCTGTGCCAGCCTTCCCCAGGAGTGTCTATGTGGTTGTATAAACTCTTCTCAAAGTGTGTGTGTGTGTTTGTATGTGTGTGTGTGTGTGTGTGTGTGTGTGTGTGTGTGTGTGTGTGTGTGTGTGTGTGTGTGAGCTACTTGGGCAAGGACACGAAGCACTAGTTGGACATAGATGGTGCTGTAGGTTTTAGCTTGCCCACTAGGCTGAGATATGGACCCTATCGCTGTGCCAGTGGGGAGTCTTATTGGGGACATGGAGAGCAAGGGAGTGACCAGCCTTAGAATGACTGTGATCTCTGTGTGCTCTTAAGGGGAAATTGCACTTTACTGTGTGTATTTGTTATCCTTTCCTCATATATGAGAAGCCCCTCACTGGTGTTAGCGGTGAGGATTGAGGCTCCTTGATTGCTGGGCCAGGGCACGGGCATCACATATAAATTGTTTGGCAGTGGTGGAATATCCACACCTCATATTAATTGGTTGGCAAATACTAATTGGCTTGTAGTGGTGTGGGTAGAGTGAATTCCCGTAGCTGGTGTTTTGTACTCTAAATCAGCCACACAGTGAATACTCAGAGTTCAGATCTCAATTGTTTTATTTCTTTTGTTAGCTTAGTTAGTCAGGGTGAGCAGGCAGCATGTCAGCAGAGAAGTATGGAAAGATGACAAGGAGCCAGCTGGCAGAGATGTGCCAGGCTAGGGATGGGAGCATGGAAACCTGACTAAGGCAGACCTGATTGCAGCCTTGGTTACAGCTGCATCAGAACACAGCAACCAGGAGGACAATCAGAATGGCAGTGGAGATATAATACGCTCCAAGAATGGACAGTTCAACCTTTCCATAGAGAACTTAAAAATCCATCTGGAGCTAAAGAGACTTGAGTTGGAGGCCAGGCGTGTGAAACTAGAAGCAACTGAGAGAGTAAGGCGTCTAGAGAGTGAGAACAAGGAGAAACTGCGATGTTTGCAGGCTGTGTAGAATAGAAACTACTATGCCTGGAAGCTGAGAAAAAGAAGAGGCACCATGAGAAGGAGATGCTGATTCTTTGCCAGAGTCATGGAGGTAATGGGGAAGGGAGTAACTGGACCCCAGAAGTACGTAAGGTCAGTAAATTCCTTTGGTAGTTTAAAGAGGGGGGTAATTTTGATAGTTTCATTCATATGCTTGAGAGGGTATGCAAACAGTATGGTGTTGACCAAAGGCTCTGGGTACGGTTCCTGACCCCCATACTCCATGGTAAAGCTGTAACTGTTTTGTCAAAAATGCCTGATATTGCATGTTTTGATTATACTGCTGTTAAAAAAACACCTGTTAGAATTGTTTAAGCTAACACCTGAAATGTATAGGAAAAAGTTTTGTGAGTATAGACGCAAGGTAGATGAAAGTGTGTGTGAATATGTTGCTGAACTGAGCACTGATTTACATAGGTGGGTGAGTGGATGTCAGGTCACCACTTTTGAAGGGCTGGCATTCCATTTGGTGAGGGAACAAGCCTTTAGCACTTTGCTTGAGGACATGAGGATCTGGTTAGCTGATGGACAATGTGCCACTTCAGATGAGTTGGGGAAGAAGGGAAACCTATACCTGGCAAGCAGGGCAGCACTGCACAGTTATGAGACCCCCAGTACTGCTCATGGGTCTAAAGGAGCCCATAGTGGGCAGCACAGACTACCCCAACAGAATCTGCCAGTATCAGGGGAAGCCACTAGTCCAGGTACATGTCCAGGAGCTAGGGTTAAATGTTTTGAATGCAACCAGTGAGGCCATGTGGCATACAGGTGTCCATGGAGGCAAGGTGAAGAACAAACAATGAGGGAGCCAGTAAGTGGGAAAGACAAAAATGCCAATAGTAGGTTGTCTTGAGAAACAAGGGTACCAAACTACCATCCCGCAGATGTCCTAATAGGGAAGGATTTGGATGAGACAGTATCATGTGTTTGTGCAGTTACACACAGTCAGGCTAGGAGACAAGCATGTGGGTCTGATAGTCTGGGAGAGACCCAGACAGACTGCATACTTGCAGCCAGGACTGGTGAGGTGGTTACTTCAGGGAGGGAGCTACCCTGTAGCAGTAAGACTGAAAGTGAGCCACAGCTGCTTGGGGGTACTGATGGTCCCTTGGACAGATTGACTGCAAAGGTAGAGGTGAGTAGTAGTACCCAGGCTGACAGTGAGGCACCACTGTCAGAGGATACCAGACTTAGTGTGGAAGAGGAGCTGGGAAGGGTTATAAGGAGAATGTTGAGATATGCTCAGCTCTCAGACCCTACATTGCAAGGCCTGAGGCAGGCAGCTAGTGAGGCACCTGATTCTCAAGGAAACGGGGAATCTGTATACTGGGACAAAGGGTTACTGTACAGAGAGTGGACCCCTGAGGGAGGGCTAGAAGGTGAGAGAGTACAGCAGTTGGTAGTGCCTAGAACCTACCATCCGGCGCTTCTAGCCATAGCCCATGATATTCCCTTTGCAGATCATATGGGCATAAAACATGGAAAGAGGCAGAACTTCTATTGGCCTGGAATTTTCAGAGATGTAACAGGGTACTGCAGGACTTGTGAGCAGTGCCAAATGGAAGGCAAGGCAGGAGACAAGGTGAGAGCTCCTTTGATGCCTTTGCCTGTGATTGAAGAGCCATTTTAGAGGGTAGCTATGGATATTGTGGGTCCTCTGTGTACCCCAAGTTCCATAGGGAAAAAGTATATCCTAGTGATAGTGGATTATGCTACACGATACCCTGAGGAAGTGGCTTTGTCCTGAATTGAGGCAGAGAAGGTGGCAAATGTGTTGTTAGAGATTTTCAGCAGGGTAGGTTCCCAAAAGAAATACTGACAGACAGAGGTGCCAATTTAATGTCAGTCTTGCTGGCTTGTCTGTGGAAGTCCTGTGGGGTGAAGCACATGAAGACCACCCCCTACCATCCCCAGACTAATTGTCTTGTTGAGAGGTAAAATCTACAATCAAGTCCATGCTACAAGCATTTGCAGATCAGTTTAAGAGGGAGTGGGACAAATATTTGCCCCATCTGTTGTTTGCTTACAGAGAGGTTCCCTAGGAATACACAGGTTATTCACCCTTTGAGTTGCTGTATGGGAATAGGGTGAGGGGACCTCTAGATTTAATTCAAGATGAGTGGGAAGGTGAGTGCAAGCCTCACAAGGAGTCTGTTGTAGCATATGTCCTAAACCTCAGGACACGGCTAAGGGAACTCATGGCCTTGGCCCAGGAAAACCTGGCAGTAGCCCAACAACAGAAAAAGGTGTGATATGACAGGAATGCTCGAGCTAGAGAGTATACTTTGGGGCAGCAGGTAATGTTTCTCATTCCTGTCAGACACAACAAGCTGCAAGCAGCTTGGGAGGTAGCCTACAAAGTGGTAAGAAAGGTAAGTGATGTTAACTACATGGTAGAACTGCAAGGCAGAAGGTAGGGGCACAAATTGTACCATGTTAACATGATGAAATCTTACCATGATAGGGAGGCCCTTGTGCTGAGCATTTGCAGTGAATTACAGGAGTCTGAGGGAGATCTGGGGACTGATCTCCAGAGTGAGGCTTAGGCTGACACCTCAGTGGAAGGGGTTGCATTGTCCCAGCAGCTATCTCCTACTCAGGTTCGAGAAATCTGAGCAGTGTTGCAGAAATTTAAGGACATGTTCACTGGGAAACCAGGGTGCACCCACCTGGGGCAGCACCAGGTGGATACATGACCTCAAAGGCTTATTAGGAAGGCCCTTATAGAGTTCCTGAGAGAGTCAAACAGACTCTGAAAGATGAGGTACAGGAGATGTTGGAACTAGGGGTGATTCAAGATTCCAACAGTCCCTGGGCCTCCCCAGTGGTGCTGGGGCCAAATAAGTATGGCAGCACCAGGTCCCATGTGGACTACAGGAAATTAAATAGTCGCACAGAGTCAGATGCTTACCCCATGCCTAGGACAGATGAGGCCCTTGAGCAGCTGGGTGGGGCTAAGTATCTTACAACCATTGATCTTAACAAGGGTTACTGGTAGGTGCCCTTGACTCCCAGTGTTAGAGAGAAGTCAGCCTTTGTGACTCCTTTTGGCTTGTATGAGTTCACAAAGATGCCCTTTGGGATGAAGAATGCCCCAGCTACTTTCCAAAGGCTGGTAGATCATATCCTAGCAGGAGCAGGAGGGTTTGCCCTTGCTTACCTAGATGATATTGCCATCTACAGCCATTCATGGCCAGAGCACCTTCAGCATGTCAGGGAGGTGCTAGGCAGACTACAAAGGGCAGGGTTGACCATCAAGCTGAGAAAATGTCAGGTGGGTATGGCAGAGGTCTCCTACCAAGGACATAGAGTAGGGAGTGGTAAGATAAGGCCAGAACCTGCCAAAGTGGAAGCCATTCAGGCATGGCTTGCACCTGTTACCAAAAAGCAGGTGAGGGCATTTTTAGGGACAGCAGAGTACTACAGCAAGTTCATCCCCAGTTATAGTTCCATAGCTGCTCCCCTCACAGACTTGACAAGGAAGAGACGGCCAGATAAGGTAGCGTGGACCCCAGCATGTGAGCAGGCATTCCAGAAGCTTAAAGAAGCTTTGGGAAGACCACCTGTGTTAGCCAGTCTAGATTATAGCAAAGAATTTGTTGTGCAGGTGGATGCTTCGAACCATGGGGTGGGGGCTATGCTTAGCCAGATTTATTCAGAGGGGGAAGAGCACCCAGTGGTTTATCTCAGTCATAAACTCCAACCCAGGGAGGAATGCTATGCAGCTGTAGAAAAGGAATGTCTAGCCATAGTGTGCGCACTGCAGAAACGTCAGCCTTAGCTGTATAGAAGGAAATTCACTGTTATGACAGATCACAACCCCCTAACATGGTTAAACAGAGCCAGCCAGCAAAATGCCAAGTTGCTAAGATGGAGCCTGGGGTTGCAAGCATATGATATGACCATGCAGCACCGCAGTGGAATTAGCAATGCCAATGCAGATGGGCTCTCAAGTCAGGGAATGGGGTAAGGTACATTCAGATAGACCTAACTCTCTCAAGCAGCATTTCTCAAGGGTCACTTGAAAAACTAGCTTGAGTTCTCCAGGGGGGGGGAGATATGTAAAGATTGGGTGAAGATAGATGAAGGCTGCCAGCCTAGCCAGATAGAATTTTGGAGATAATTCTGCCATCTGTAAATATTAATGTAAACCACAGGCTTGTTGTATTAAATGGCAAAAATAGTGTTACATGTGGAATTGAAAAAAATGTAACAACAGTGCACTCTACTGACCAAGTAAAGCATGTTGTGACCCTATGATGTTAAAACTCGGAGCCAGTATGTCTAGAGTGAGGCATCTTGCCTATTGTTTTAAGGCCAGAGTTAATGGCCGAATTTGCATGCATAAATGTTCTTTATTGCTCTGGTTTCTGCCCAGAGGTGAAGAATGTAAATGTAGTTTCTGTTAACCTGGGAACCAGGGAAGTGGGAAGAATGATGTAATATAACCCAGGGACATGTGAAGAATGATGCAATGGAACCCAGGGAAATGTGAAGAATGATGTAATGTGAACCAGGAATGTGATTTTAAAAACAGAAAGAGTAAGAGAGCATTAAGCATTTTTTATCTTGACCATCCAACTCACCAGCACTGAGTTGCTCTATATGTACTTGTATTTTCTCTTAGAAATAGGTAGAAGCTAGAAAGATTAGACTAAGTGGGTTTTTTTGTGATGTCAGAACTGTACTTCTGAATTATTTTAAGTATTTTTCTGTGATCGCTGAATTCTTAACTAGCACTGTGTAGTAAAAAGTATTGTCTTGTGTCTTGACTATTTGTTATTACATATTTTTAAACCCTTTCAACTGTGGCTGTTTTTGTAGAGATAATTTAAGCTCTTTAGAGTACTTGCATGCCTTTGGTAAAATTGTACAAAGCCAGTTCAATAGCTTTAGTCCTGGGCTATGCTACCAATTGGATAATAATATTGTACAGTAATAGTTGGCCACCCTTTTAAGGGCCTTTGAGTAGCTGATAAATATTAGTGGGTGGTGGCAGCTGGTACTACCGCATAGTCTGGGAAAAAGGGGCACAGCTGGAGAACCTGTGCCAGCCTTCCCCAGGAGTGTCTGTGTGGTTGTATAAACTCTTCTCAAAGTGTGTGTGTGTGTGTGTGTGTGTGTGTGTGTGTGTGTGTGTGTGTGTCAGCTACTTGGGCAGGGACACAAAGCACTGGTTGGAAAGAGAGGGTGCTGGAGGTTTTAGCTTGCCCACTAGGCTGAGATCTGGACCCTATCGCTGTGACAGTGGGGAGTCTTATTTGGGACTTGGAGAGCAAGGGAGCAACCAGCCTCAGACTGACTGTGATCTCTGTGTGCTCTTAATGGTAATCATACTTTACTGTGTGCATTTGTTATCCTTTCTTCCTATATGAGATACCCCTCACTGGTGTTAGTGGTGAGGATTGAGGCTCTTTGATTGTTGGGCCAGGGCACGGGTGTCACATGCACAGCTAGAGGGGTTTGGCTTTATTGGCCTGAAATAGTCCATAAATAGACTTAAAAGTAAATGAAAAAGAGATGGACATTCAGAATTACCATTTAGCTGAAAAACGTGCTATCCGGTTCTATATTAGATCACCGAACGCTTAACAAAGCAAACAGTGATTAATAAACCCTATGTAAGTGAAAGCTTACAATTTCAAACTGTCAGAACAGCGATTTTTTTCCTAGGGGAAAAAATCGCTGTTCTAAAAAAAAAAACAAACACTTTAAAGATTACAGGAGGCTTTGCCCCCCACACCCTCCCCACTTAAATATATCGACTCAGTGACCGCACTACAGTGCCAAAAACGTCAAAGTAACGAAGCAGCCAAGCAAATTCTTTCCCAGGGAAAGAATTCACTTAAAAACCGCTTCAAACTTTTGCCATTTTCATCTTTTGAGTTCGACCAAGACGCATTCGAAAGAATGTGTCTTCGGTCTTCTAATAGGAAACCAATATCTGTAATCTGTATATGTTGCATATATCCCATGTTTCCTCTGATACAAGAGATTTAAGGTATCACACAGTGGAAAGTCTAGCTTTGCTAGATTTTTCTTTTTGTATTTTTAACCAGTTGGTTTTCCTGTGTGACCTTTTTACTCATTGATCCAATGCTTGTTACGGAAAGTTTATTGTCACCCTTGTCTATAAGAGACATGAAGGCCAGCCTGGGGATTATTTTTGAACTCCTATCAAATGGTCAAGGTTACTTTTGTATAGGGTTAGTGATGGAATCTGCTTCACGTGTAGGAGGAGCATATTTCAGAGCATGGGGATGTTTTAAGACACATATCTGTCTTCCAGCACGTCATACTTATGTTGCAAGAAAAATTTAAATCCCTGGATCTAGTGTTTCTGGTGTTGCTCATTTTGCGGATATGTAAAAGCTCCATCAGTTTTTATTTAACTGTTTAAAGATGTTTATGATCTCGGATTAAGACTTGCAGCATTTACTATATTTATTGAGAGCATTTTGGGTGATTGTATCTTTATAAGATGTTCATTCAACATGAATTTAACTTTCTTACTTTGTTTATATCATTCTGTATGGCTGTGTAACTGATTTAATGTACAATTGCAGGATTTTTGATTGCCTTTGGTGGTCTGTTTCTATTATAATTATTGATTGATATACTTGCATGCCATGTTGCCATATCATGATGTTAAGTACTTGAACTGAATTTCAGTATTTGAAAATGGCCCATTTTTTAGCCAGTTTCACTGCTGGAAGAACTCATCAGACAGATGAAACTTGTTTTGTATTGTGTTGGTGTTGTCAGTATGAATAAACTTTCTTTTCTTTTCAAGTTTGTTTCTTGCCATTGATTTCTATTTTCCATGCTGCTTTTATTACCGTGGTCCTGTTCAGTTTTTTTTTCTGATAACAGCTGGAGCTACTGCAATGTTTCGCTATTGGCATAAGACATTTATTAAAATCATGGTACAGTAGAATTTATTTTAGTAATTTGACCCAAACACTCTAGCCTAATGCTTACCAGTCAGTGGTTTAACCATGTGACTGGCCATGCAAGTCTCAGTTTGCAAAAGCATCTTTAAGTTAAAATATCACAGACTCTACATTAACATTTCATTTTTCAGAGTATTTCAAAGTATAAACATCTGGAGGCTTCATGAGATGAGCTTGCCAAATGAAGTATATTTTTTCTGTACTTGTATAAATCCTATCATGGAGAACCTGATTATGCATAATAAGTAATCTATTTTGTCTGAAAGCTTCCATTTCATTCTGCAGGTAAATTTTTGCCTTCCTTGTTATTCTTAGACTACAAACCACTTATCTGCTTTGGCATTTTCTCTCTCATTTTGCATATGTAACAGGTAGTCCTAGTTTAAGAGCAAAACATTTTTAACGATCCCCTTTCCAGTTAGTTCCTCATGGATACAAATTGTCAAAAAAAGTCGAAATAGAATTCATTTTGCCCCACTTTACATATCTGTTTTGTATCAGCTGCTATTCAACTGTTATGCAAATGTACTCACATACACACTAAATTGTCTCTGCTGAATAAGCATTAAATCCTTTGCTTCTTACCATTCTCTCAGTTACTGACATATCTTTGGAGGCATATTCAGGATCTACTGGGATAGCATCATATAGGCTACATTCCATGGGAGAGAGAGGGTATTTCATCCAAGGAGATGTAATCACAGCTTTTTTCCGAAATATGTAGGTCATGTAGTAGTAACTTTCTAAAACATCATATGTTGTGTGACACTGCGCACATGATTGACTTGACCAATTATATCGACTTCCAAATATTGTGATTTGAGGCAACAAAATATATTCTGGATATCCACAGATGTAGATATGACAGTAAAAATAATTAGGATTGTTAAAAGACAATTAGGTCTATGGCATCAAAATTATTCATTGGACCAGGAGATGATGTATAGTCTCTGAACCTCCTTTCAATCCTGTATTTTTTAACTTTTGAATTAAAATGAGTTTCTATCCCTGATGTATCCCAATTTGGCACAAAATAAATTCAGCACTCCTGAAATATTATGGTGCAGCCACCCTTTTCCTCTTTAAATATGATGAAATCCAGATCTATATACCTCTGGAAAGTTATTTTACAGGCTATAAAAGTATTGACTGGAGGTCTGCCTACAAAACCATGTATGATAATTCTTTATCTAGAAATCTATGTAACATTGCCATTTGTAACACTGTTCCATGTTCCCTGTAGACAGCGAAAACATATTACTCTTAAGTATCATCAGTTAGTTTAGGCATTGTCATAATTGTAAACACAATATGGGTCAGGTAACAACCTACAGTCTCGGTTGTTACAATAAAATAGTAATACCACCAGGATTTAATAATGCATAATTTGATTTATAAAAAAACACATCACTTATCTCTAAAGAATGACATACTGTATCTTATTATGTAATTTTAAAAGGCAGTTCATTTCTATATCGGTTTCTCATAAAGTAATTTTGCGGCCTTACAGAAGTTTTCACCTGCATCAAGTCTGAGCTATTGTCATATTACTGAAATGCAGTGTTCTCTTTTTTGCTAATTATTGTTAGTGTCAGGTAAGGTGGATAGTCTTTTTAAATGAATGTGAGATCTGGATGTTAGCACTATACATATTTAACACAGTATATTTTCCTACATATGGAATAGGCTTTACATTCACACCAAATAAATCAACACATTACACCAGTTTCAATGACTGACTGGTTACTTTAAATTCAGCCCTAATATATGCATGGCTTCTTGATCAATGAGAACAATTAATGCTTTTTAATCATACTGGGCTTATAGTTGCTTTACCAAAATGGTCATCTAGTATAATGCCTAATTTATACCTTTGAACTGTTGTTTGAGCTGATATCACAATTTTGATTCATCTGATGATGCACTGTGCAGACTTTGTTTTCCCTGTAATAACATAGGTCATCCCTTGATTAACTTATATAGCATCAGCTCATGTTCTTGAGGAGAATTTCTTAACTTTTATGATAATTTTAGGCTGGTTATTTTCCACAATGTATTAAAAATTCAGAAATTCTCTCTCTTTTACACTTTCCTTCAGAGTTTAATTGATTCTTTCAATCTGACCAGATCTTTAAGGATAGTAAAATACATAGACCTGCAGGTACATTCCTTGCATTTTACACATTTATTTTATTACTTTGGCCATAAAATAGGGTTCATGCCCACTATGTACTTCATGAAGAACTACAAAGCAGCAATGTTTTTCTTACTAGGGGTTGGGGGTTGACATAATGGTTAAGGTGTTTGCCTCACAGAGAAGAAGTACAGGATTTGATTCTCACTGAGGGAAGTTAGCTAGGCTTAAAATAACCCACAATGGCAGCTAGCCTAGTACTTAACTTTAACCTCATAGCTGGTAAAACATTTTTAGAGGATGTACTTCCCCTAACCTGTGTATTGATTAATAAAGGCTAGTAGAAATCAGATCCTCCTCTTCCAAGGACTAGAGGAAATTTTTTACAAAGTCAAATTTGCCTTTCTCCCAAGGCCCAAAGCACTGAAGTAGTTTGTGCATCTGGCATCAAGTCCTTTTTGCTACATTATGCATTGCACAGTGCTCTATTGTCAACATAGTTCATATGTTATTGAGCATGCCTTCACACTTGATCCTTAAGTTGGCAGTATGTTACAGTTCTCCCCTCCCTGGAAGTCCAAGGAATTTATGATAGCAGCTCAGGCATACAGTCTACTTATCTGTAATTATTGTCAGTCCCTATCTGAATTTTTGTATAAACTGTCAGAGTTCTGCCAACAGGATTCAAAAGTCCACATATGTTCCAGGTCCCATCTCCACATACTTTGCCATTTTATTTTCTAGTCTCTGGATTAGGTTTATATTTATCTTAGAGTCATTCATCACATACTTTACAAGTCTGAAAGTCCTTGAATCAGGGCTGTGATTTGACTTTAGCATGACTTGTGGCTGGGCTTCAAACTCTGTGTCAAACAATGTCCTTATTTTAACTAAGATGGAAACTGTAAGCATGGACACAGTGGGTGTAAGCACTATAGCATCACACTGGAAGCTTATTGCCCTAGATCTGTTAACTTTTCTTGCATATTCATTGCAGCAAAATATGGAAAAAGAATATGGGAGTAATGCAAAGCAGTGCAACAGTAGAGAAAAATTGGAACTGTCTTCCGCATATCCATTCTGTGTTGTACACATTTTGAACCATTTCTCTTGTTTTTTTTTTCTCAGTCATGTTGACCACCCAAACTTTAGTACTCTGTTTTTTCTGTAAATTGCCTGCACCTCTCAGATACATACTGCTTCTTCCCTCGATAGTCTGACCAACATTGGATTTAGCTGACTGATGTTTTTGATTTTGGTAAGAGTTTAAAGCTTATTAGTAATCACAACATTTGGGACATTATTCTTTACAGGATACCAGTTTTGTTTCAACAGCAGGTGGCAAGGAATGAGGTCAGCACTCAAACCGCATACTCATTATTAGTGTAAACTTTAGAGCTCTACCCAACAATAAGACTTGCTTTATTGCTTCCAATGTGCTTAGCCCCCATCCCCCATCAAACTTCTTTTCCTGAACTCTCTCATCTCTGCGTAAGAGGTAACCTGACCAATAACAAACTACACTTTGTTTACATGCCAGTAGCTGGAATCATCTGTGTGGCACCTGGGAATACCCTCAATAAACTGTGTGCCTAGACTTCTGTGAGCTTCATCTTCCTTTTATTTGCATTTTTGACATTTATCCTGGTATACAAAAAGTTTTAAACAGAATAAAAAGACTTAAATCTGGAGAGATGCCTTTGCAATTTTTGATGCTAGCAGAAATACAGCAAATACATGGAGCTGGCATGCACTTGGGACTGCTTTTTTAAACCTACTTGACTGGAATGGGTTTGGCTTGTAATGCTAGGGCTTTGCAGATGGCCCACAAATAGCTACTTGTATCTCTCTTTCAGTAATTGGAACTTGTTTTTTATACTTCAATATTCTTTTCTCAGCTGAGTTCAGAGCTAAGGAATATGATTTGATGCTGGCCATCTCCTTTTAGCACTACATATTAACTCTACATCCATCATGGTATTCCACTGTGTCCATACTGGATGATACACTCTTAATACCTCTTTCAGTCTCATTTGGCAGGATAAGATATTAGTTCCTCCTTGATCTTAGTAAATGTTGTTAAAGCCTTCTTTCATCGCTCAGTGGGCTTATCTCTAGTTTTGATTCCTTTGAACATGCCAGTTAAGGATAGCATTTTGTCTGTATAGCTGGGAATCCACACTTATGAGAATCTAAAGATTACCAATATGCATCTCAACCCTGTAACCAAGATAGGCAGTGCTGATGTCCCATCAGATGTCTTTTATATTTGGTAATACTCCTTTCCATGACTGCTAAAGTAACACCCTGGAGTGTGACCAAGGTTTTCACTAACTGACTGTTTCAGATGGATTACATTTTAGATCTGCTCTTTTTCTATATTGGAAAACCTCCTCTGCTACCTGCAAATGGTGCTGCTCTGGTTCAGTTCTTGCTAGAATATGATCTACATAACAGATTAAAGAGAAATGACAGTTTATTGGTGTCAGAATTTTCCATATCACTCAATGGAAGACACCTATTGTCAGATGGAAGCTTGTGATATCTTTGACCATATACTGTACTTTTGCCTGCTACTGTGAATTAAACTGTTAATGTGAAGCTTCAGCCCAGGCTATGTTCTAATTTTTCCACTTGGTACAACTTTATGAACATCTCACTTAATTTTTTCCTCATCCTCTTCTGCCAAACCTGTTTATTTTCTGTCTTCTTAGAGTATGTTCTTGCTGTCATTTCCTGCAAACAAGAGTGAAATGAATATGTTGAAGAATAATGGAACAAGAACCATCCACAATCCTCTTTGTTTTGCAACCGTCTTTGCTCTACTTTCCATCGATTCTCTAATCTAGTTATTCAGTCTTTGCTCTGCCCCTCAACCCAAGCAGTCTCACCAGTTGCTGCTTGCTCAGGGACTAGCCAAAGTCCTTGCTAAAGTCCATTTACACTGTTTGCACCAGTGCTCGCTTGTGAAGTTCTCCTGTAAGTTAGCCATGACACTGAAATGCTTCACATGATGGCACCTAAAGGCTAGAGACCTTTATTGATTGTTTTACTGCAGACAATTGTGCTCTAGGACATCCAGCCTGCCTTCAGGAAATTTCCATGACTTTTCATGCTGTTGTTTTATGTTTTTTTCTTTTCCTCCTGCCCTACATAAATGCCCCATGTTTTATCATCTTTCTTTCCTTAGGCACTTTTGCATTAGCCAGTGTGTGTGAGTCTGTGCATGTATTTGTGCACGTATGTGTGTGTGTGTATGCATATGCACATATTTGTGTGTGTGTGTGTGAGAGAGAGATGGTGTGTTTTCTTAGATGATTGGGCATGCTATAGCCTGTTGTCAAGGGTTAGATGTTTACTGGAGGTTCTGGTTGTAAGATCCCATCTTTTGGGCAGTAGAAGAGAAATATAATTCAAATGGAGCTCATGAAACACATAGACTTTAAAGGTAAATTTGACTTTGTGGTAGAGTGAAGGTATGTTCTATATTTGTCTTTGCTGGTAGTTTTAATTGCTACTTTGTACTTCCAGAGATGGATATGTGTGTGTGTGTGTGTGTGTGTGTGTGTGTGTGTGTGTGTGTGTGTGTGGGTGTGTGTGGGTGTGGCGGGGGGTATTGGATTACAATGATGCATATTTTGCTTATATGACCACACCAGGAGGTGACTGGTGTGGAGATTGAGATTTCTGATGGGGAGGGGGGGGGGGTAATGTACATTTTACTCTCTGTTTAAGGAATGATTTTGCTAGCTGTAAGGGGTTCTTTATTTTCTTTCCATCTATGAGAAATTCAGTAGCTTATTTTGGTGGTACAAATTTAACAGACTCATGTCATTAAACCTGTACTTATTTGCCATTAGATATCTTACTGTTCTCACCCAGAATCAGAAATGCAGCATTTATAATTTTAATCTGTCTGCTTGTACTAATGTGTTCAGTGTGCTTCTTTCTATTCTTTTTGCTGTCGTGTCTGACTGACCAGCTGGCACATTACATTTCATCCTTAATTGCTGGTGTTGAATGAGAGTCTAAGGAATGGTTACAGCAGCATTACCTTTTCAGTGAATATGTGCAAATGCAGCCTAAGTAATAGTGTCTGCACCTTAAAGTTGTTTTGATAGAATGCCTTATTTATGGAAGCTGCAAGATAATCACTTATCAGACGTACCTGATGAAATTCCTATAGTTATTGCCTAACTTTTAGTGCATGTGTATGCTGTACTTATTTATTTATTTAGTTAGTTAGTTACTTTCTTATTTATTTGTTAACTGGGGTTGAGCATTGATCCAGATGGGCATTTTCCAGACTCAGCACAGAAGCACTGTCCATTTTAGAGAGTCAAACATCAAGCAAATTAAGGCTGAGGAAATTACATCCTAGATTATAGGAAACAGCTTGGCAGAAGGATTTTAACTTTGTACTGATACACTTATATTTTGCATCCTTTTCGTCACTCTCCATTATTTAAACCTTTGATGCTAAATAGCATGGTATCCCACAGACATCCAGGAAGTGGGATCAGTTATGATATTCAATGTATACATTTTATGCTTATTAGGTGTCTAGATTTTGGGGTGTATGTACATACCTTTCAGAAGACTTTGTCCAGATGTTTAATGTCTCCAGGTTGAGAGGTATGATTTGCATATATCCCCCATCTTTTACTTTACCACGTTAATCCCCATTCCTGTCCCTTACTTTGCATTTTCGAATCTCAAATCTCACTCTGACTTTTAGTTCAGAGCCTATATCTGTTATTAATGCAACATGCGTCTCTTGCCCATTCTCGGTCTTTTCCCCACGGCGTCCTTTCCTGCAACTATACTCACTTTCCTTCTCTAATGCCTTCATGCTTCTCTATATAATATGTTGCTATCCCTGTAGCATAACCATCTCAGTCGTTATGGAAACATTTTATCCATAAAGCTCTGCTAAGCAGAATTCCATTTTTCCATACATGTTTTGACTTTGTAAACTGCTTCTTAAACTAAACATTGAAGCACACGTTCGCGTTTGTAAATAGATATGTTTTAACACATTGCTGTATCTGTAAATATGACTTGCTCATTTCTTATGTGATTCTATTCACCTGAGCTGTGCCTGCAAATGGTCCATTGTGATCAGTGTACTACCATGTTAAGCAAATACAAATAATAAATGCATAAATAAAATACACAGAAATACCTTACTGAAAGGATACAAAGCTAAAATGCATATCTAAGCAATCAGTATTAGTTTGTGATTGACTGTGCAGTAGAATGGTAATAGAAGTTTTTATTTGAATTGCTATTTTATTTTTACCACTGTTTTCACTGTTTATAGGAAGGAAGGAATAGCAGACAAGAAAGTTTACATTGATTTATATTTTGTTGTTTCATCTTTAATTTTCATTGAAATTTGTTAGAAAGGGCTAGATTTTAGATAGGTGGATTCTAGCCATCACAAGTAATCTAGTCAGCTATAAATTCACACAGACTGCAGAAAGGACAATCCAGAGCTTATCTAAACAATCCTGTCTTGGTTTGTGATTGACTGCGCAGTTGCTTGGAAAGAGAAGTTTTTATTTAATTTCTATTTTATATTATTTATTACAACAGTTTTCTTTGTTTGAAGGCAGGAAGAAATACCTTGTAGACAAGAATATTTACTTTGATTTATATTTACTTCACGCTCTAAAAATTCTTTAATCCTGATAGCTTTCTAAATGAACTAAAAGCATGTGATTGGTCACCACTAACCTATCTTGAACTTAATGAGGCTGAAACCTACTTTAACACTAACTTTCTTCAAATACTAGATCACCACTCACCTTACCGCTCTACTAGAATAAGATCCGAATCAGCCCCATGGCTAACTAAACAAACTAGGCAAAAAATACTCCTTAGAAATAAAATATGGGCTAAATGGAGAGCTACCAAATGCCCATCTGACCACCTCCTCTTTAAACAATTGAGAAACACCACCAAAAGAGATACTCTTAGGGATAAAAAAGACTTCTACCTAAACCTCCAACAAACTTCACAACAAACTCCACAAAAATTTTGGTCAGGTATTAACAAACTTCTTCAGCCAGGAAACACTACTACTCCCACCCCATTAGGTTTCAACCAAAATAATTCCAACCAAATCCCTGATGCCTTTAATAACTACTTTACAGAAGCCATTCAATCCCTAGCCAACTCATTACCACCTTTAACTGCTTCTCCATCTAATTCCTCCAAGACTCTATCCCCAACCTTTCATATACACCCTGTTCCTACACCTCTTATACAAAAGCTACTTAACAAACGAAAACCTTGCACCCTATCTGCTGACCGTCTCCCATCCGAATACCTTCAAATTGCCGAAAAAGCCATAGCCTACCCCATATCCATCCTCATTAACAGAACCATCTCTGAAGGCAAAATCCCTACCATATGGAAAGTATCCCACATCATCCCTCTACATAAAGGTGGAACCTCAATTGAGCTCACTAACTACCGACTTATTTCCTTACTCTCCCCATTAGCTAAGATAATGGAAAAATGTATTCACAAACAACTATTCAACCATCTACTACAAAATAATCTACTAGCCAACTGCCAACATGGCTTTAGACCATTCCATAGCACTACTACTGCTCTTCTTTTCTTTACTGACTCTATAAACAAAAATCATAACAATAACTCCTTTTCCTCTGCACTATTCATAGACCTGAAAAAAGCCTTTGATATGGTTAATCGTGCTCTTCTTCTAGATAAACTAAAGTTCCATTCTCTTGATCCGCAATCATTACAATGGTTCAAATGTTATCTTCAAAACAGACAGCAAGCTGTACTCTGGGAAAACAATCTGTCTTCATTACTTCCTGTAAATATTGGAGTTCCTCAAGGCTCTATCTTAGGTCCCCTTCTTTTTTCCATATTTATTAATGACCTCCACATGAACATACCCCAAGCCATCTGTATTCAGTATGCAGATGACTCTACCTTAATCTGTACTGCTAATAACATATCCTCCCTCCAGTCCCTCACCCAAACTGCTTTCCAAAATGTTGAAAACTGGTTCATGCAACACCGCCTTTTCCTCAATCCTAAAAAAACAAAACTACTGCTTTTTACTCCAACTCATAAGTCACCCACTCCAATCTTCACTATAACCTCTAACAATGCTACTAACATTGCACCAGAAACTACCACCTGCCTATTAGGTGTTACAATTGATAATCATCTTAACTATGACAACCATATTAACTCCACCATAAAGTCTGTCAACAAAAAACTTGGTACTCTCTATAGAATTAAACCCTTCCTTACCCCCTCAGCCAGGAAAACTATCGCCCAAACCCACCTGATTTCTACCCTTTTCTATGCCTCTGCTATATTTACTAACCTAACTAAAAATAACATCTCCAAACTTTCTACCTGCTATAATAGCATAGCTAGATTTGTCACATCCTCTCCCTTTAAAACTCACCACTGCCTTAACCTTAAACAACTAGGATGGCTAGAAATACAGAACCATATGTCAACAGTTACTTATCACCCAAAAGTACCTATACCACCCCAATGATACCCCCATCCTCACTAATCTGATTTCTCCGTATAAAAATCTGTCTACACTACGTTCAGCAAATAAACTCCTTGTCTCCTCAATTAAATCTAACAACATAGCTGGTGATTCACTTTTCTCAAACACTATAGGGAAAAACTGGAATCGGCTCACTCCTGAACTATCTACCCTAGCATATACCTCTCAATTCAAAAAACACATTAAAGAACATCTGAAAACTCGGTGGCTCTGTCCTTGTGCTAACCCTGACTGAAACTTTTATTTCCCTCTAGCTCATACCCTTCCCCCTCCCCCATCTTTTGCCTTCTAATCTAGTTACTTCTCTTTTGCTTTCCTCTTAGTAATAGGATAAAATTTAAGGACTTTACTCTTTCTGCCCATACACTTTTTGTTTCTAATATACTTTCTTATTTAGATTTAGTTTAACTTTTAGCATAATGTCTATAGTCAACACTTTTATAACTATATTTCCTTTTTTTCCCTTTTACCAATGTTACCGCTGTACGATTAGTTTATATGGCTATGTTATACATTTTTTTTTAACATTGTTATTGTTTTTGCTTGGAGCTTTTCTCCCCGGGCCTCGACTGAAAATGGACATATATCCAGCTAGACTAGCCTGGTCAACAAATGTAAAATAAATAAATAAATAAAAATTGAGTTGTTTTACCTTTAATTTTCACATTAGTTGTTAGAAAGGAATAGATTATAGACAGGCAAACTCTAGTCATCCAAAGAGGCCTAACCAGCTATAAATTCACACAGATAGCAGGGATGACATTCTAGAGTTTATCTAATCAATCTTGTCTTGGTTTGAGATTTATTGATCTTTACTGTTAATAAAAGAGTTGTGACTACACGTAATGTAAAGAATATGAGCTTTTGTGTGACTTTCACAACTTGTACAGTCAAAACAACTTTTCTGTACATCATTTAATATTTAATTGGTTATTGTTTTTGTGATTTTTCGCATAGAAGTTGATTTTAAATTCTCTTTGAATTCTGTAGTGACTGATTTTGATTATTCTTTTCTTTTAGAACTTTTAATTCATTTGCAGCTGAATATGGATTCCTTAAAAGAGTATGCCATTAATGATTTGCTAAAGTGCAAGTATCGTGTACAGTGTAATAAGTGACATGTATACTTAAAGGTAACACCTGATAACACTTGTGATCCATGTTCCTCCTGTCAAAAGTTGGATGATTTGCTAACCATTATTAATAGTAAATCTAGACTTACTGATGACGATCAGACCTCCAAACCATTCCGAATTACTCGGTTTTTACCGAGTTTTGGGGTCCAAATGAAGGAGTGCCATGATTCCCGAGTGGCACCCCTTCATTTCCGATTTTTTTTTTTAATTTTTGTGCTGTCGGAGCTGACATCATTGCATTTGTGATGATGTCAGCTCCGTCAGGCTACCAGCCAATTGGAATTGAGCTCAAGGAGCTCATATCATCATTTCCGGCTGTCTGAAATTGAATTGTGAGCAGGCGATAATGGGGAATAGCAGAGGAGCTTGCTTTGCGAGCAGAGATAATGGCAGAAAGCTGAAACAGCAGAGGAACTTGCGAGCAGGCAGAATTGCAAAGCTGGAATGGCAGAGGAACTTGTTTGTGAGCAGGAATAATGGCAGAGGAACTACTCGTTTTCAGGGTAAGCTTGAACTGGTGTGTGTGTGTGTGTATGTGTGTGTGTGTGTGTGTGTGTGTGTGTGCATGTGTGCGTGTGTGTGTGTGTGTGTGTGTGTGTGTGTGTGTGTGTGTGTGTGTGTGTGTGTGTGTGTTTGTTTGTGTGTGTGTTTGTTTGTGTGTGTGTGAAAAGTACAGGGTAAAATGAGCCCAACGTCCATCTAGCCACCACCATTTCTAAGCTGTCTGTGTTATACACATTACAGGTTACGCTGTCACACTACCATATTTACTTCTTTTCGTGTATTTCATGTATAATTGCTAAGCCCTATTTTACTGCATTTCTTAGTTTTGTTCTGTGCCTCTCACCACCTGCTGCCTGTTACACTGTGCCATTATACAGATACATTTTGCAACACAATATATTTACATTTTACACTGCAGACTGCAGTTTTCTCATACAGAATTATGATCTGCCATGCTATTTCTGATGCCTGTGAATATCGGCTAATGCCTATACACTGACTAGTGCATTTATTTGATATACAACTTTTAAGTTTTTAACCAAATACAGCTCAAAGCAGTCATGATCTAAATTTAAAATATGTACATGCTTTCACTATGTCATGAAACAAACTAAATGTGGCTTTGAGAACTGTTTACTAATGTTTAAAAATGTGAGTGTAGGTATGGGCTTCCCACTCCATTGGTCGTATTTATACTTTCAAAAGTAATCTGTTTGTTGTTTGTTGCACATTTCTAGTAGAGTTTTTTACTGCTGCAAAAATTGTTATTGCCTTTTTTCTAGGCAAATTACAGTGCTGGTCAAGGCTTTATTTATAACTACATCTTTGATGCTGAGGGTAATCTGGGTCCTGCAAACCATGGCATAGACTTGTTCTGAGATACTCTACCTCTTAAGATCTGTTAAGTGATTTAAATGAAAAAAACATGCATCTCTAGCGTTAGTTTTGTAGTCTGGCCTGTAGATGGCAGCATGAATAACAATAATTATTTATTGTTATTCTGTGTAGAGATAACATATATCACACTCTGTATCACATTCTCAACTTTGTCCGGATTTATTTTGTGCTAAGAGTTGAGAGCTATGATGAGAAGGAGTTGAGAGCTATGATGAGAAGTGAGAACGTTTTTTATTTTTCTGCTAAGAGTTGAGAGTTATGTTCTGAGCTTTGTTCAGATTTTTTTGACCATTTGTCCCCCTCCCCCCCAAAAAATGAAATTGAAAATATGTGCGGGATACTGTGCAAGATGCCTATGGCTTACACTACTGTCATTCTATTTATAGTGTGGGTGTGGAAGTAGACTTTTATGATGGAAATGTTCTGAATTGGGCAGTTTTGTCATTAGCGGTTCATTTGTTTTGTTTCATTGCCTACAGTACAGCTTACTGGTAAAATGTTCAGACAATAAATTTAAAATGCGCTCTAATAAGTATGCTGTATTATACAAGGAATAATAAGTCAGGAAGGTGTATAAAGAAAAGAACACATGTATGTTTCTTGTTTTGTGTGCAAGGGGCGATGATTTGAAAACAGCCCAAAGGTAATCTTTATCCACCACTGGCCAGATGCATTTTCTTTGGATGTGGTGTGGGTTTCAATGCTGTTTCAATGAATGTGAGTTTCAAGGGCAGATAAGTTTTAATGTCAAACTATTTTCATTGTGAGAAAGTAATGCTTTGTTTACCAGATAATGTCTATTAGTGTTTCTGCATTGCTGTGCTGTAAAATATAAAAATAAGTTCCAAATAATCATTGTAGAAGTAAAACAGTATGCATGCATTAGTGTTTATGGTAAATGGGGTGAAATAGCCAGGTAATGGGACATTGGAATGGCTGCAGGGGGGACTCTGGTACCATATTTTGGTTGTCTGTTCTTCAGTTTGCTTTTGAAAGTTGGTATCTCACAATTCCATTGGAGTGGGTGGGGTTACATAAGTATGTATGCAAATTAGATGTTAATCAGCATACATATTTGTACCTATTTTTCATGGGCCTTGTCCAGATTTTTGATGTTTCCAGGTTTGATGAGATTGCACTTGTGCAATTAACACAGCTTGGAGAACTGTTGTTACATACATACGTGACTGGATGGATGAAATAAATATTGTTAGGCAATGAACAAACAGAACACATTTAGGAAGGGAAGTGTATATTGTCTCTACAGATCACTCAACCACTATGAAACAAGATAATGCCACAGACTTTTGACTTCTGGACACAAGTATTCAGCAACCTTAGGATTTAGAGAATATAGAAGGAAATAAAGAAAAGAAGAAAGAAGTCCACAACCAATAACAAGGAAGAAAAAGAAACTGATAAATGACTGTAAAGCAAAGAAAATGCATACTAAAAAGAACACTGATTTGTTATGAAACACACAAATTACAGGGAATGATGACATTTTTCTATCAGAAAACCTTCAGTCTACAGAAAAAGGCATCATTTTTCCAAAAGACATGGTAGGAAAAAGACGCAAGGGGCAGGTGAAAAGGAAGAAATCAAAACAGAATGTAGAAAGATTAAAGAACATTACTATAAGAAAAACAGATGTTGACAGCATGGCTCAAGCTGTGACTGTCCAATGCGAACTCAGTGAAAATGGTATGCTTGCAAATATAATATGCAATGAAAACAGTAGGATTAATAATAATGGTAATAAAGATAATTTTTGTAACAATTGTTAGAGCAGGTAATACTGAAATAGAAGTTGAAGATTCCTCAGATTTCATCAGAAAAAATATTCTTGTAATTAGAGATTCAATTTTTGGAGGACATGATGCTTAACATTTTCAGAGAGGATAATAAACATTGACTAGTGTTCTGCTTGCCACGAGCAAAAATAGAGGATGTGAGACAGACCTTAGAATGGAAGTACAAATCTGTTTTTATTCATGTTGGTATACCTCATCCACAAGGACTCTCTGTTAGCAGCAAACTTACAGCCCTCTTAGTATAGTTTGTACAGGTGTTAGAATACATTTTTCACAAATCACATATAGAAAAGAGACTCGGTCACCATGAATGGAAATATTTTTGGGTAAATACATACATGAAAAAATTCATATATTAGAAATGGAAATGTGTAGAGGATCTGAGCCTAATTTTGGGCACATGTTTTCAGACAGGATGGCATGCACCTGTCAAGATTAGGGAAGAAACTTTTTGCAGTAGCTATTTTTCAATATGTGACAAACACAAGCAGGACTTTTGCCAGATCAAAAATTTAAGAGTTCACAGGGTGACACTGCTAGCCTAGCTATGTGGAATATTGAAAATAATCATGTAATTTGTGAATATCAACATGATTCATATACTTGTTTTAAAAATTGTAAGAGAACTATATTTTATGTGTATATTAAAATACTGGTGCAGAAGTGTGTGTTGAACATGGTTTGTTCAGTGCTGAGCTTCAAGGATGTGTCCACAGTGTACCCTACAGAAAAAGAACAGAAATGTATATAAACTCTATACTTGTGCAAATGTATGTTTTAATAGTAAAAGCTGGAACATACAGAGTTAACTTGCAAAACCTCAAGAAAACAAGTTGAAATTAAAATGCTTTATGACTGTGTTATCTCACAGTTTTAATGCAGCAAGCAGGCACAATGTCTAGAACTAGAGGCTTTTGTAATGTCTTGAAACATAAATAATTACAAGGTTTCAAATGTAAAAGTGTTTTATTGTTTTAAGACTTCCAAGTTCTGGAAACTTTGCCTCCGTGTTGTTTCTAAGTAAGACTTAGGGCACAGTATCTCTCTTACATATAGATAGGAATATAGTAAAGATTAGTTTAGATGTTTTCTGTATTTATTTGACTGTCCTGAAATGTTGTTTTAAAACATTTCCTGTGATTTTAAACTCTGTAGTTACTGTGTTTATTGAGTATTGTCTTGTTTTTTATTATTATTAAATATATTTAAACCCATCTTTGTGGCTGATTTAAGCTCTTAGAGTACGTGCAGATGTATTTGGACACTGTACAGACCACTCCTAAATAGCCTTGCTCTTGGTCACACTTACCATTTGGATAATAGTAACATTACACAGTAGGATTGGTCTTCCTTTGGGAAGAGCCTTAAAGTAGCCAATAAGGGGTTGTGGTGCAGTGATTACTACCTTATGGTCTGGGTAGAAGGGAGCATAGCTAGCAAACCTGTGCCAACCTTTCCTATGTGTGTGATTTTGTATAAATGAAATCTCAAAGTGTGTGTGTGTGTGTGTGTGTGTGTGTGTGTGTCTGTGTGTGTGTGTGTGTGTGTGTGTGTGTGTGTGTGTGTGTGTGTGTGTGTGTGTGTGTGTGTGTGTCAGCTACTTGGGCAAGGACATGAAGCACTGGTTGGACAGAGAGAGTGTTGGAAGGACTTGGCTTGGAACCCTGGCTAAGGACTCAACTCTATAGCTGTGCCAGTGGGGAGTCTTATTGGGGATCTGGAGAAAGAGGAGAAACCAGCCCCAGACTGACTGTGAGCTCTGTGGGCTTTTAAGGGAAATTGTATGTTACTGGTATGTGTACTTGTAATCCTCCCATTGTGTACATCCCTCACTATTGCCAGTGGTGAAGATTGAGGCTCCTTGATTACTGGGCCAGTGCAGGTGCATCACATATTAATTGGTTAGCAGTGATGGGATATCCACATCACATATTAATTGGTTGACAGTAGTGAGTTAGCCGCATCATGTATTAACTGGCTTGAAGTGGTGTGGATATTGAATTCCTGTAGCCTGTGTACAGTGGTCACTGAAGTTGTTCGTACTCTCAATCAGCCATGCAGTGAACAGAGCAGAATAGCAACCAGGAGGACAATCAGACTGGCCGTGGAGATGTACAACTAACAGAAAATGGACAGCTGAACCTTTCCACAAAGGACTTAAAAATCCATCTGGCGTTAACGAGACTTGAGCTAGAGGCCAGGTATTTGAAAATAGAGGCAGCAGAGAGACTGAGGTATCTACAGACTGAGGAAAATGAGAAATTGCAACATCTGAAAACTGAGGAAAATGAGAAACTGTGACACCTGGAATCTGAGGAGAAGGAGAGGCAGAGGCAACATGAAAAGGAGATGCTGCCTTTTCACCAGAGTCATGAAGGTAATGGGGAAGAGAGTAACTGAACCCCAGAAGCAACAAAGTTCAGTAATTTTTTTTCAGAATTTACAGAGGGGGATAATTTTGATAGTTTCATTCACATGTTTTTGAGGGTATGTAAACAGTATAATGTTGATCAAGGGCTCTGGGTATGGTTCCTGACCCCCTTGCTCAATGGTAAAGCTGTAACTGTAATTTCTAAACTGTCTTATACTGATTGTTTAAATTATAATATTGTAAAAACTATTTGCTAGTATGTTTTAAGTTAATAACTGAAGCGTATAGGAAAAAGTTTCGTGAGGACAGACACAGGGCAGTTGAAAGTCTGTGTGAATATGTTGCTGAACTAAGCGCTTATTTTCATAGGTGGGTGGGTGAGTGGATGTCAGGTCACCACTTTTGAAGGGGTGGAAGACATTTTGGTGAAGGAACAAGCCCTTAGCACCTTGCCTGAGGACATGAGAATCTGGCTAGCTGATAGACAATGCACTACTGCAGATGAGTTGGGGAAGAAGGAGACCGATACCTAGCAAGTGGGGCATCACTGCACAGGAAAGGGGCACCCAGTGCTGCTGATGGGTCTAAGGGAACTCATGGTGGAAAGCCCAGACTGCCCCAACAGAGTCTGCCAGTAGCAGGAGAAGACACTAGTCCAGGTACACGTCCAGGACCAAGTGTTAAATGTTTTAAATGCAACCAGTGGGGCCATGTAGCATATAGATGTCCACTAAGGTAAGGTGGAGAACAAAAGGTGGGAGAGCCAGTAAGCAGGAATGACAAAATGCCAACAGTAGGTTGTCTTGAGACAACAAGGGTACAAAACTACCACAAGAGGTTATACCCTATTATTGAATGGGAAAGAGGCCATGCTTAAGAGAGACACAGCCCCTGACCTAACCATTGCGAAGCCTGCAATGATTACAGAGGAGCAGTACTTGCTTGGAAAGTCCAGTACAGTCAGAGCTTTAGGAGGGACCCCATTCCAAATTCCTTTAGCTAGAGTTTACCTTGACCAGAAGGGTGGAAAGGAATCCACTAAGTAGGTGTGTTTGAGGATATCCCTGCAGATATCCTGATAAGTAATGATTTTGATAATGCAATACCATGTGTGCATGCAGTTACACTCAGTCAGGCTTGGAGACAATCATGTGGGTCTGGTAGCCTGGGGGAGACCCAGACAGACCCCACACTTCCAGCCAGGACTGGTGATGTGGTTACTTAAGGGAGGGAACCGCCTTGCAGCAGTGAGACTGAAGGTGAGTCACAGCTGCTTGTGGGTACTGATGTTCCCTTGGACAGAGTGACTGCAAGGCAGTGGTGAGTAGTAGTAGTACCCAGGCTGACAGTGAGGCACCGCTGTCAGAGAATACCAGACTTCCTGTGGAAGGAGAGCTGGGAAGGGTTAGAAAGAGAGTGTTGAGACAGACTTAGCTCTCAGACCCTACATTACAAGGGCTGAGGGAGGTAGCTGGTGAGGCACCTGATTTTCAAGGGAAAGAGGAATCTGTATACTGGGACAAAGGGCTACTGTATAGAGAGTGGACCCCTGAGGCAGGGCTAGAGAGTGAGAGAATACACCAGTTAGTAGTCCCTAGAGCCTACCATCTGATACTTCTACCCATAGCCCATGATATTCCCTTTCCAGGTCATATGGGCATAAAGCATAGCAAGACACATATTATGCAGAACGTTTATTGGCTTGGGATTTCCAGCGATGTAACAGGGTACTGCAGGACGTCTGATCAGTGCCAAAATGTAGGCAAGGCAGGGGACAAGGTGAAAGCCTTTTCCTGTGATTGAGGAGCCATTTCAGAGGGTAGCTATTGATATTGTGGGGCCTCTGATTACTCCAAGTTCCACAGGGGAAAGGTATATCCTAGTGGTAGTGGATTATGCTACCAGATACCCTAAAGTGGTGGCTCTATCCTCCATTGAGGCAGAAAAGGTGGCAAATGCTTTGTTAGAGATTTTCAGCAGGGTAGGTTTCCCAAAAGAAATACTGACTGACAGATGTGCCAATTTCATGTCAGAACTGCTGGCTTGTCTTTGGAAGCACTGTGGGGTGAAGCACCTAAAGACCAATGCCTACCATCCCCAGACTAAGGGTCTTGTTGAGAGGTTAAACTCTACACTCAAGTCCATGCTATGGGCATTTGTAGACCAGTTGAAGAGGGAGTGAGACAAATATTTGCCCCATCTGTTGTTTTCTTACAGAGAGGTGCCTCAGGAATCCTCATTTTATTTCACCCTTTGAGTTGTATGGGAATAGGGTGAGGGGACTTCTAGATTTTATTTGAGATGAGAGGGAGTGTGAGTGTGAATCCCACAAGGAGTCTGTTGTGGCATATGTCCTAAACCTCAGAACAAGTCTCAGGAAACTCATGGACTTGGCCCAGCAGAACCTAGCAGAAGACCAACAGCAGAAAAAGGTCTGGTATGACAGGAATGTTCGAGCTAGAGAGTATGCTGTAGGGCAGCAGGTAATGGTTCTCATTTCTGTCAGACAAAACAAGCTGCAGGCAGCTTGGGAGGGACTCTACAAGGTGGCAAGGAAGGTCAGTAATGTTATCTACATGGTAGGACTGCTAGGCAGGAGGCAGGGACACAAATTGCACCTTGTTAACATGATAAAACCTTATCCCTATCCATGATAGGGAGGCTATTGTGCTGAGCATTTGCAGTGGATGGCAGGAGGCATCTGAGGGAGGATCTGGTGACTGATCTCCTCAGTGAGGCTCGAACTGACACCTTAGTGGAAAGGGTAGCCATGTCTCAGCAACTATCCCCTACCCAGATTCAAGAAATCCATGCAGTGTTACAGAAGATTGGGGATGTTCACTGGGAAAACAGGATGCACCCTCCTGCTGCAACACCATGTGGATACATGACCCCAAAGGCCTATGAAGCAGGCCCCTTATACAGTGCCTATGAGAGTCAAAGAGACTCTGAAGGAGATGATGTAGGAAATGTTCGAACTAGGAGTAATTTGGGAGTCCAGCAGCCCCTGAGCCTCCCCAGTGATGCTGGTACCAAAGAAGGATGCCAGCACCAGGTTCTGTGTGGACTTCAGGAAATTAAATACTCACACAGAGTCAGATGGTTACCTCATGCCTAGGAGAGATGAAGCCCTAGAGCAGCTGGGTGGGGCTAGGTATCTTACCACCATTGATCTTACCAAGGGTTACTGGCAGGTGCCCTTGACTTCCAGTGCTAGAAAGAGGTCAGCCTTTGTGACTCCTTTGTGAATCCTTTTGGCTTGTATGAGTGCACTAAGATGCGCTTTGGGATGAGAAATGCCCCAGCAACTTTCCAGAGGCTGGTAGATTGCATCCTTGCAGGAGCAGGAGATTATGCCCTTGCTTACCTAGATGATATTGCCATCTACAGCCATTCCTGGCAAGAGCACCTTCATCATGTCAGGGAGGTGCTGTGCAGACTACAGAGTGCAGGGTTGACCATTAAGTCCAGCAAGTGTCAGGTAGGTATGGCAGAGGTCTCCTACCTGGGATATATAGTGGGGAGTGGTAAGATCAGGCCAGAACTTGCCAAAGTGGAAGCCATTTAGACATGGCCTGCCCTTATTACCATAAAGCAAGTGAGGGCATTCTTAGGGAAGCAGGGTACTACAGAAAGTTTGCCCCTGGTTATTATACCATAGCTGCTCCCCTCACAGAACTGATGAGGAAAGCAGGCCAGATAAGGTAGTGTGGACCCCAGAATGTGAACAGGCATTCCAAAAGCTTAAAGGAGCTTTGGGAGGGGCCCTTCCTGTGTTTGTCAGTCCAGATTACAGCAAATAATTTGTTGTGCAGGTGGATGCTTCAAACCATGGGGTGGGAGCTGTACTTAGCCAGGTTTCCTTAGAGGGAAAAGAGCATCCAGTGGTATATCTCAGTTGCTCTCAAGACAGGGAATGGGGTAAGATATTCTCAGATAGGCCCAACCATCTCAAGCAACATTTCTCAAGGGTCACTTGAAAGCTAGCTTGAGATTTTTTTTTTTGGGGGGGGGGATTGTGACATTGCCAGCCCAGCTATCTGGAATTTTTGTAAATAATCATAAGTCATTTGTGAATATCAACATGATTAATATGCTTGTCTTACAAATGTAACAGAACTATATGTTATGTGTATATTAAACTACTGGTGCGGAAGTATGTATTGAACAGGGATTGTGCAGTACTGAGCTTCAAGAATGTAACCACAGTGTACACTACTGGAAAAGAACATGAATGTATATAAACTATATGCCTGTGCAAATGTATGTTTTAATAGTAGAAGCTGGAACATTAATAATTAATTTGCAAAACTTCAAGAAAAGAAGTTGAAATTAAAGTGTTTTATGATTGTTTTATGTCTCAGTTTCAATGCAGGAAGCAAACACAATGTCAAGAGCTAGATGTTTTTGCATTGTCTTGAAACAGAAATAATTATTACTAGGTTTCAAATGTAAAATCATTTTATTGTATTATGACTTCCAAGTTCTGCAAACTTCTGAGAGATATGTACTTCTCACACACAGATGTTAAAATTCTGTAAGCCTGAGAACTGAAGGAATGTGACAAAGCTTGATGTCATCCAAGCTGACTCAGCAGTAATGTTTGATAGTAATTTAAGAACTCTCTCAGAGAAAGATTTTGCATTTTGTATTTTGTCTTTGACTTGTAAACCTCCATCATCAGCACTTCTGCAAGCATGTTGTCTGTAAGTAAGACTTAGGGCATAGTATCTCTCTTAGATATAGATAGGAATATAGTAAAGAATAGTTTAGATGTTTTCTGCATTTATTTGAGACTGTCCTGCAATGTTGTTTTAAAATATTTCCTGCGATTCTGTGTTGATTGAGTATTGTCTTGTTGTTTTATTATTTATTATTAAATATTTTTAAACACATCATTGTGGCTGGTTTGTTTAGAGATATTTAAGCTCTTAGAGTACTTGCATATGTATTTGGTGACACTGTACAGACCACTCCTAAACAGCCTTGTTCTTGGTCACACTTACCATTTGGATAATAGTAACATTACAGAGTAGGATTGGTCACCCTTTGAAAAGGGCTTAAAGTAGATGATAAGAGATTCTGGTGGCAGTGATAACTATCTTATGGCCTGGGCAGAAGGGGGCATAGCTAGTAAACCTGTGGCAACCTTTCCCAGGTCTGTGCTTGTGTATAAATCAAATCTCAAAGTCTATGCATATGTCAGTTACATGGGCAGGGACACAAAGCACTGGTTGGACAGAGAGAGAGAGTGTTGGGAGGACTTGGTTTGGAACCCTGGCTAAGGACTCAACTCTATAGCTGTGCCAGTGGGGACTTTTATTGGGAATCTGGAGAAAGAGGGAGAAACCAGCCCCAGACTGACTGTGATCTCTGTGTGCTCAAGTGAAATTGTACATTACTGTGTGTGTACTTGTAATACTCCCATTGTTTATGTCCCTCACTGTTGCCAGTGGTGAGGATTGAGGCTCCTTGATTACTGGGCAAGTGCAGGGATGTCACACACAGAAAGCAACATTCGATGCATCTCTGATTGTTGATGTTAAGAGCATTAATACATTTTCTTTATTAATTGGAAAATTTGCTACATTCCCACAAAATCAATGCTGTAATTGTTTGAGAAGCACAGTTAAAGAGCAATAATTAGAAACCAGCTCTCTCAAGATATACATGTTTTTACTGTGACAGGTATTCTAAAAAAAAAGCAGATGGAGGTGTTATAGAGAATAAAGATAATTATGAGACCTGTAATGATTACATATTCACTAATTACACCAATACTATAGATTGTGTAACTGTGGCAGAAAAAGACAATCCTGGAATATATAACAATTATTGTAGTGGATAGACTACCCAAGTCAAGTATTAGAGGAATTCATACATTTCTTGAATGGAACAAAGGAGGAAAGAAAAATAGTGGCTGGGGACCTAAATGTACCGGAAGCAGACTGGAATAATATTGATTCAACAACATTAGTGGGGAAATTATTCACAACATATGTTCAGGAACAGCAATTGCTTCAGATTGTAAAAAAAAAAAAAAAAAAAAACTACCATGGTGTTTTCTTAAACAAAACTCTTGTCATTTCAGGTTTTGTCTCCATTGATGTGCAGTGATTGTGAGATTATAAAGTTTCATTTGTTGCTAGATAATTCTGGCAAACTTACATTTAAACCAATGCACAGAAGAATAATAACAGAATATATGAAAGCACTATGCAAAACTATTTGGAGTGATATGTTCAGTGGAAAAAAACACAGAAGGAATGTAGAAAATTCTGAAAAAGAAATTGTTTGAATGCAGAAAATCAAAAAAAAAATGTTGAACATCAGGATCTATGCACATAATGTCTGGTGGATATATTCCCATAAGAATAAGACACTTGATTAAGGTAAGAGACAATGTAAGAAATGGAGAAGAGGTTGAACTACAACTTTAAAAAAATGACATAAAGAAACTGGACAAATAAATAAAGTATAGTATGAGACAAGATCAAGAAAAAAATTTGAATATAAAGATATTGAATATAATAGGCATTTTATCAATGCATAAGATGTGGAGGGAGCAAAAACATACAAATTGATAAACTGTACATAGATTTTAACATTTATTCTCAGACACAACAGATTATAGATATATTTGCAAATTCTTATGCAAAACAATTTGGTTCCACAAAGGAGGTGATAAGTTATCCTAGTGACATCCAGGTAACCTCAGATACTGAAATCAAATTAGATTATGTTGAATAAGAACTATGCAAATTGCATCCAAACAAAGCACATAGAGGAGATAGAATTAGTAATAATGACCTCAGAAACCATCAGCAAGAACTTTCAGTACTATTATATCTATTATTTACTAGGTCACATAAACATTGGGAGAATCCTCAGCATTGGAGGTATGCACTTATTAAACCCATCTTTAAGGGAAAGAGGGGCAGGACAAACTTTGTCATACAGACCCTTAAGTCTACTTTCATGCTGTGGAGAAATAATGGACAAGGTAATGTTGGATAGGTCACTGTCAGAACTGGAAAAGTTGGGACTTGAAACCATATATCAATGTGCATATATAGAAAATAGATCAATTACCACCTGTAACATGATGGTCTATAATAATATAATAATAGCTATGAGTGAAAAATTCTGCTGTGATGTAATTTATATAGCTTTAACTTCAGCATGACAAGATCATACATAAAATGCTGATCAATACATTAGGAAAACTAGGTAATGATGTACTCTTGATAAGATGGGCGGCTTGCAAATAGGACATTGCAAGAATCACTCAGCAATAGGACAGGTGAAATTCTTGTCTGCAGTTTGGGTGTTCCGCAGTGTTCTGTCTTAAGCCCTTACTTGTTTAGGTTGTATCTTTCACATCTCTCTTTTTCATTTGATGTGTTCTACAGTCTGTATGCAGATGACTTGAAAGTGGGTGAACTGATTACATGTATTATAGATAGGGCATATTTGCAAAAGAACTTGGCTAAATTGGCTGTTTGGGCACAGGAGAATAATATGTCAATAAATACATCAAAAACTAAGCATATGAGGTTTGGGAAATATCAATTGAAAGGTGAATGTTTAATGCAGCATACAGTGATTGAAACTGTAGATTCATTTAAGGTTTGTGTATATGGGTAGATCCAGCTTTGAGTTTTTCTAACCAATATCAACCAATTGGTTAATGATAGTTATGTAACTATAAGTTCTATAAAATATTTATAAAGTCTATGAAATCAGAAATGATGAAGCCATTGCTTATTAGTTTATATTAGACCCAAACCTGGATATGGAGTAACAATATGGATACCTTATAAAAAAACAAGCATGAGTAAACTAGAAAGAAGACAGAAGAAATATACCTATGGCATCTATGGATGTGAAAATTTAACTTATTCTGAAAGAATAAAATATATGGACTTGTACAGTGTCTTGTGCAGATATTTAAGAGGAGACCTTATTTAGGTTTATAGGGCATTTAGAGACAAGCACCTCTGGGAATGTTTGGGGTTATCAAAAATAATAGCAGAGAATCATCAGACAACCTATATAAAAGATTCTGTAAGAATTGAAAGTTTACTAACTGGTTCAATGAGAGAGCAGCTGATGCACAGAATAGACTACCAAATTAATTCAAGCAAGAACAAATTTAGATATTTTTAAGAACACCCTGGACACTTATTATCGTAACAATTGTTTTGGTATATAAGAAGGTAAGAAGGGTCTTATTGCCCGTGCTTGAAATATTTGTACATATGTATGTAAATATGTCTGACATGGACTGACTCAAAGGCCTGTCACTATACTTTATATCCTACAGATTTCTAATAGATTACCTGTTTCTTGGCCTAAAATGCATCGTCTGATCTACTGTTGATGGCTTTGCTATACATCAGCAAATCAAGTGGCATCAGAAATACTCAGTCTAGGGATCTAAACCTCTTCTGCAACATCAGTAGAATGGTTTGAAGGGACAGGTATATCTTGCAGAAGATACCACTGCTGTTGAACAGATTTCCCAGCCTCATAAAACAAAGTGCATCCTTCTTCATATTGAAACACAATTTAGATCTATGGACAGGACACAGAACATTAATCCAGGACTGTCCTCCCTGTATACTAATGGACAGATGCAACTCCTAGTGTTGCTTTATCCCATCCATGGGTGCCCTCAAATTATCTATGGTTTGATCACAGATATTCTCATTAGGGTCAATCTATAATTATTGACCATGGGATGGGCAATACCAGTCTATAACCAAAAAGGAAATTTGCCTGGCTTAAAATGGCTCAAAAGGGCAGCTGGACTAGTACATACTTAGAACCCTATGAACCTATAAATAAATTACTCTTATCAGCTACCTATAATCCACTACAAGCTCAGCACTACATTTCAAGCACCCTGCATTCATGTTATGCTTCTAATGTGTTTCATTATACAACATATCAAAATAATCTATCTTTGCCATTTCCTACAATCAATTCTTGTCATGGCTCAATACCCTTAACTGAAAAACATTATATTTTCAATATTTCTTATTAACTTTCTTTGTTTCCTTCTCTTGTTATATTACTTAGATTTAAATATTGCTAAGCCAAAGCTTCATTATCATACTTCCCTTGCGACCTTTGTTTATTTAGTTATTTCTTTATCTATCTATCTATCTATCTATCTATCTATCTATCTATCTATCTATCTATCTATCTATTTGCTCATTTTATTGTCTGTTTCATCCATGGTAGATACAATTTTTTCTATCAGCTCTTTCCATAAATATCCCGTATACGATTAACTTCTCCTAATTTTCCTTCCAATGTCTCAAGAAGAAGTAGGTTTTCTGTTCCTCATAATACCGTTTGTGTTTTTGCTCCCTACGTAACGTGTGGAAATACTTAGTACAAGTTATCCTGTCCTTCCTTCAGTCATGTGATGCATGTTCTTCTGCCTGAAACTCTTACTCATGCTGCAGTATTTTTTATGACTCCCCTTGAATTCTGTGCCCATTTGGACTGACAGCATTAATTTCTTCCCCATAGTGCTGTTCTCATTCTGCTTTTCTTGCCCTCTTGAGCCAGACAATCAACTTGTTTCAGTTCTACTGCTGATCATCAGCCTTCATCTTCTTCTTCCTCTTCTTCTTCTTAACATCTCAGGTCTCCTTACACTGAGTCATTTCTTTTGAGAGAATTCTGCTGCTTGTTATGACTTCCTACTTCTTACTATCACATCTCTCTAACGGATGGATTGTTAATCCCCTTCAATATTCGGTTCCTTATATTTCAAACTAATGCTGTCCTTGCACTGCTTAGCAACAGGCTGACATTTTTAGTCACTGTCTCTTCTCCCCTTATTTGCTGAGTTGTCATTCTTTTACAGTTTTCTACTGGGATGACTTTTATTCAGCGATAATGTTTGACAGGCAGATCAACTTTGCTGTACTTACAGTTCCTTACTTGTACATCTCACATCCTGTCTATCTTGTAGAAGGACACTGATCCTTGCAGAGCTTCCCGTCCTGTTAGTGAATTATTCTGCTTCTTCAGAGCTTAAGTGGTCACTCTCCATACTCTTCACCAGACTGACAATGCTGTAGGAAACACCATCATGCTAGGACTTCTCTTCTTCAAACTCATTTTCAGTTGATAAAATGTTCTCCATCTAAGATAAAGTGCCTTAAAATAGTCTATAACTTACATTAGTTTCATTCCTTCCATTGCAGTATAGTCTTTTGTATGATCATCTCAACCACAATAAAAGAGTGCAGACAAGAGGTTACAATATATGGACTCTGTTAGGATAATATCATTGACAATGAACAAGTGACATAAGAGGAACACATTATATACATTGTCTTTGGATTGTCTCATGGACAATGAATTTGTGGAGGAAATGCATAACAACACAAAGAATGTACTAATTAGGATCCCCACATCCACAGTGGAGGAGTAGCAACAATGCTGCACATGGTGAGCACTTTCTGAGGTCCTCTCAACCACAATGCAGGAGTGGCGGAAACAACATCTGTTGTGAGTCTCTTAGCATCCTTTTATACACAGTGATGGAGTAGAAACAGTGTGCCATGTTTTTTTAACTCTGTGAATATTCTGTCATCTATCATGAAGGAATGGAGAGAGTACATTATGTACTATCATAGGATCCTGTCACCAACATTAAAGGGCGAAGAAAGTGATCCACATGATGAGTGCTCCCTTAGCAACTTGCCAAGCATTTTGTAAGTGTCACATTTTGGAGAAATTTATAAAAAGACCTTGTGAAACCTAACAAAGATGTTAATAGATAGAAGTACAAGAAACAGTAAGAAGTTCAAATGTACAGAATAACAGCCAGATAAAGTGAAACAAAATCAAGAAAAGCTCCTAAATGGAAAGCCCCTGGACTAGCTGCAGTACCTAGGTTCTGGCTGAAAGTATTAACATCTTTACACAAAGATTTAGCCCTGAGTAAGAACTACTTATATGTACAGGTACTTTTCCATTAAACCCCTACCACCCATTTTGTGCTCTGTACCCCAAGCATAATAATGGGCAAATCTTGACAGAGTCAGGGACAAAGCCAGAAATAACAAGGGACAATCAGAGACACTTTCAAAATATTAATACTATTAACCTCAGACCTTGACAGAATAAGAGAATGAGGTTGATATACATTTTCCAAAGTAAAATAATTGTATAACTATAATTATTGTTGTTATTTATTAAGTGTAGCTTAGCACCTTTACTCCAAAAAGGCACCAGTTTTATGAGGGATTAAGAGTCAAACACTTGAGTCAAAATCAGGGACATCCCTGAAAATCAGGGATTGATGACAGCTATGAATAGGATTTCTTGAAGATATGGGGCGCTTCTTCTTGTCTCGTGTGTAGGCAGCACTGCCAAAATTCCTCACATAGTGAATTCAAACTGCTTGCATAGGTTAGCTCTCTCAATTCATTTTTAAATAGTTAGCAAAACTGATCCTGTGCAAACAAGCACAGATTAACAAAGAGCTTTACATTGCTTTTACAAAAAAGTTGGCATTTATGTTGAGCACCATGAGTGAAAGACACAATTGTGTTCTGTAGTCCTTCCTTTTACCACCTGCCACAATCGTATGTCTCACTTTCAGAGAAGTCGATCAGGTTAGCGGTACTAACGCAGTGTGTTTCATCACCATCCTCTGTATCAAGGATTATGCATGATTGTATATATCACCCTCACTGCCATTTGCACTCTCATTCTTCCTCTTTCCTCAACGGGTTTTACCAAAAGCCCTGGAGATTTTCTCCCTCAGAAAATAACTGCCATTTATTCTGTCACATGTGCTAAATGTGTAATATATTCATACTGCTCAAATGTTTAGAATTTTTGCAGAATGACCAGCTTTTTCCTTATATAGCTTAGTAAGTAGACATGAATGAATAGCATTTGTGGTTATTTGGAAAACCATTGAGGACTGAAGTCACTAGATAAAGACAGAGAGTTTTGTGTCTCAGACTTCATATCCCTCAGAAAATACACATTAAATCAAAATCTGTTGTTCTAGCAACCTTCTACGTTTATATGAAAAACATGTATTCATAATCTTGTCCACTTGTCTATATGCATGTGTGTTTGTCTGTGTGTGTGTGTGTGTGTGCGTGTGTGTGTGTGTGTGTGTGTGTGTGTGTGTGTGTGTCTGTGAGTGTGTGTTTGTCTGTGTGTGTGTGTGTGTGTGTGTGTGTGTGTGTGTGTGTGTGTGTGTGTGTGTGTGTGTGTGTGTGTGTGTGTGTGTGTGTGTGTGTGTGTGTGTGTGTGTGTGTATCATTGGCCCCATGTAACACTTTCTGCACTGCCGATGCATGGATGAGGAAATTCAAGGGTCTGAGGGATCTGCACAGCTTGCTGAGGAATAATGATACACACACTGATCTGTGATTGAAAACGCATGGTAGGGAGTTATCGGAAAAGTACCCATGTACACCCTGAGCAGACATCAACCTGGTTAACTACAAGAAAAAAACAATACTCCTACTTGACAGTAAATCTGAAAACTATCCTAAACACTATAGCTATAGACCTGCCTTCTGACTGGAATTGATGCCAACAGAGTTTATAGTCATTTATAAGAAAACTCAATTATGTCAATAGAATGAAAGGGTAATAAAAGAAAGTCATATGGAGCAAAGGTTCAGTTGGTAAAGTCACAACTGCGAATTGTAAAAAGAGGAAGAATTTAAGTATGGCATGGATTGATTACAAAAAAAGTTTGACAACATCCCACATTAATGAATAAAATAGTACTTACAGATGTAGAAGACGCACCCTACATTGCTCAATTACATTACATTACAGTGACCATGAAACAGTGGTAAATCACCTTGTAGCTAAGTAATAATAAAGGAAAAATTATTATCCAATGGATAAAAATTCAAAGGGGGATATTCCAGTGTGACTCTCTGTCACCGCTGCTCTTTTGCATTGCCCTTCACCCATTAAGCTGTCTGCTTAACAGATTAGGTCATGGTTGCAATTTGGCTCCCGGACAACAACTAACTGTAAAGACTTCTCATCCTCTTTTTGTGTATGATTTAAACTGCACATTTCAACAGATGAGGAGCTGACAGCACAACTGGAAGTGGTCAAGACTGTCATTTGGTCATAATAAATGTCCAAATCACTCATCCATCTACCAACTTAACTGAATAAACTACTAGAAACTTCAAAAAGGTGTCTTAATCCCTCCCACAGGGAGGGTATTAGAGAAAGAGTCTCCTAGATTTGCTACCAAAAGGGATTTTATCTGGACTAATCCTTTGTACTCTGTTTCCTGTTAGCCCTGCCACCCTGTGCATCACAGGAGGGATACCAGGCTGCACTTGAGCCCTCTGGATTAGCTCTGTTTTCTCCTTCACAATGACAGGATGAAGGCAAAGCCCCACATTGTATGTAGTCTCTTAAGATCTTCTCATCCATAAGGACAAGATGAAACAGCAACATGGTGTGTTTTCTCTTAGGATACTCTCATTCAGAGTGTACAAGAGGAAACATCACACAGTTTGGTATGCACATTCTTGAGATCTTCTCATCCACAATGTTCGATTGGAAACATCACACTAATAATCTGTACTCACTTAAGATCATCTTATCCACACTGGAAGAGATGAGGAAGTACACCTCACGGTGTGTACTCTCTTATTATTTTCTAATCCACAAAGCAGCACTGGAGACAGCACATCATGTGATATATATTCACTTTTGATTTGCCTATGTATTGTGAATGATTGTGGACAGTGAGTCACATGTTGTGTTTTCTATTAGGATATCCTCATCCTCTACGAAGTATGGGAGACAGTGCACCAAATGAATACTGTGTACCAAATATCAGGGTCTCCCTGCTTCCCTTCTGTTTCGTCAAGTGCAGCATCTTCTCCAAGCGGAGCGTTGAAGTATTTCACCAATAGATATTAAACATCTGTAGGTCAGAGAAAATAACTTCTTGATCAGACATCTTTTGCTCACCTATTTATTGCATGCAAAAGCTAGCCTTCTGATGCTTTTCTTTAAATCAGCCAGTTTTCTTTTCACATTTTCAATTGCTCTATTTTTTCTTTGAATTTGTGTGTAATGTTTGGAGTAATTTTTCTTATGTTTGTATTGACCTTTTAGGTCATTAGGCTAAAATCTGTTATTTTTACATGCCTCTTTCTTCAAGCAGAATATTATTTGGGTATCTCTGAGTTGTTTTGATCATAATTATTTTTATTAAAAAAAGAAAAATGTTCTAACTCATTCTTTTCTGCATCTTTATTTCATATTTCTAATTATGTAGAGGCAGAAACTAAATGTTTTGATATTTTGAAATTGCAGCTTAAACCCTAATCTTCAGTGCATATTCATTTCCTTCTGATAGCTCCCCTGTATGTAAAATATTTATGATACCAGACTTTTTTATGGAACATAAGTTTTGAAAAAAGGTATGTATTAGTTTTCTACAAATAATACATAATAGTAAAACTGCAGAATGAGTGACAGACTCATAGATTGTCAAACCATCTGCAATATACCTGCATGAAAATTCTCACTTTTTGGGTCTATGCAAATGGAATGCATGATAAAAGAGGATGTCATGACATCTAGCAATATGCAGTAAACAAAGAACAGGTTTAAACTGAAAGATGGGAAATGGCAGATATAAAGTATTAACACTGACATCAGGACTCAGAGTGATTACAACTAGAAGTTGTATATGAAGTCTCAACACTGACATCAGGACTCAGAGTGATTACAACTAGAAGTTGTATGACTAGCAGTACTTTGCAACCAACTAAGTCAAATCATCTCCTGTCAGGAGGTTGTTTGCTGCAAGAGGCTTCAATGGTTTTCTGTTGGGGATTATAGCAATAATATGATTATAGCAATAACCCACGCCTGGGTGTGGGTAATGCTGGATTTACCCATGGTTGGTGTGGTTTGGTCATGAGGGCGAAGATCGAGTGGACAAACAAAGCCAACCGTGGGTAAATCCAGCATTACCCACACTCAGAAGTGGGTTATTGCTATTATATAATGACATTATTTAAGAAAAAAATAATTACTTTTCTTAAATAATGGCATTGTATAATGCCTCCTTACTGCCCTTCCACAGCTGTCTGGTATTCTGCGGCAGTTCTTATGTACTGCGCATGCGTATGTGTCAAAAGATTTTAATACTCTTAACATATACTGGAAGAATCACGCAGATAAAAATAAGCAAAAAGGTTTATTTTACATGCATGGAGACATGCTACAAAGTACATGGTCTGTCAGCAGTCTAATTTCTGTACACTTCACATGGGTTTTTATACCCTTCTCAGCACGTACACAGTAACTGGTTACCAGACAAGGAATTTCAGTCAAGGCTATAAATTCACATACTGGAGCCTTAGATGGTCAGAGGTCAGTCACAAGATAAGCTTGTGCCTGGACCAAGGTAACATCTGTGCATTCCTCTTTGGTCAGCAAATTCTTTACAAGAAAAACAGCTTATTTTAACTTGCTTCTTTGCTTGCAATGCAATTTCGCATTTTAACCCTTACTATACATGATACAAAGATGTTGAACACAAAGATTCTTACTACATTTCCCCCCTTACAACACTTTGTATCATAAGTAATACATTTTATTCATACAGTTTTTCGCATGACTCGTGTTCTGTATATTCAGAATAATAAGCTTTAGTTGCATTGGCAGACAATACACTTGATATTATCATTCAGATGCAAGGAATGCAACAACAACCCAACAGTAGGAATATAATGGCACCAACACATATAGCAATTAAGACATTCATAAGTACTGTTCCCCAATTTCCAAACCAATTTTGGAAAAAGTCAGTTAATGGATTCTGTCCTGGTCTTGTAAGTTCAGAAACTTGTTGTAGGATCTCCAGATGGCTGTTAATGTCATATTCATTATCTGTAATGAATGGACAACACTCGCAAGTACCTCCTTTTGCCGCTAGGGTGAAATAGAGCGCCATACGATTCTGCAATGCTACAGTCCTTATTGCAGTTAACTCATCCGTCACCAATTCTAGCGCAGAAAAAGTTGCATTGCTCAGGGTTTTTAACAGTTTTGACAGTTTTCTGAGCTCCCAAATGGATTTTACTGTCCCATACGCTGGAAGAATACCAGCCCAGGAAATAACATCATCGCCCAAGTCCATGTGTGATAGCCCCTTGCTGCTACTATGGGCCAAATTGTGGTGATAGATCCAGGATGCATCAACGTTACCTATGGGATTAACAGGTTTATTAACAGCACGTACATTTCGTATTTTACCTTGGGGGAAGAGAAAATGTATGTCTTATAGCTGGTGCTAAATAACCCAAAAAACCAACTGCCTGACCAACTCCTTGGTAACCATTTGTATGCTTTTCTACCACAGATAAAATAACAATCATTTACTTTAAGTGTAATATTGACTGGAACAGAGTGATTTCCTTTGTCTTGCAGCCCTTTAAACAAAAGATCATACACAGATAACATTTTTTCAAAGAAACTTGTGTCATTAACAAGCCCTGTACTATTAACAAGCACTCTTATAGGCTTGAAACTCATTGCACAGTGCCCATCTATTGTACAATTATGAATTATTGTTACATTACACTGACTCCATCCAACCTTAATCTTGCCTAATCTTTGAAAACATACAGTTCCATTCTGGCGACCCATGAGAGGTAATGCTATTTTGTCCTTTAAGGCTACATTTGAAGTTTCAAATAATAAATTAGTCCATGTATCATTTGCCCCCAAAGGGACTGTACCTAACATTAGACCACCATGTATAGTAGGGATAGCCGTGCATATCCAACAATTTGAAACATTAAAAGATAGAGCATATGCATACTTAATAGCTTGGTACGTATTAAAAGGCGGATGCCAAGCCGTATTCTCGTCTCTCTTTACTTGGCTAGTCTTGTTTGAAAATAAAAACGGCCAAAACAGAAAAGTAACAATCACACTTATTAACAACAAAATTATTTTGGAATGCTTTTGTGGAAGGGCTGCTCCCTTCCGGTATTTTTCTGCATTGCTACAATAGTCAGATACTCATACAAAACAAGATTACTACTAATCAGTGTTCCTCAGGGGAACTCAAGTTTTTGTCCAGTTCAAACTGTTTTACCAGTTTACAGTGTGTCAGATGGATCCATGATGTCCGTTCTTTGATTCGGATTGCTGTAGGTGTTGCGATCAAAACCTGGTATGGACCTTCCCACTTAGGCGAGGCCCAGGTTTTCCTCTTGACAATTTAAATCCAAACCCAGTTCCCGGGTTTCACTTCCAGCATCCTGTTGTTCTTCTAATCTGAAAAGCAATCATTTGTTAAAGAGGTGTTAGTCCTGGTCAGCAATTTCCTCATGTAATCTGCTATCTCTTCACCCCCCTCGCGTTCCACAGGCAAAAGATTTTGCCACTGCAGGACGTAATAAGGTCTCCCGTATAATAGTTCAAATGGTGTGACCCCTTTTGAGGTGGGAGTGGTACGCATGGACAGGAGTGCCAGAGGTAAGCAGTTTATCCAAGACTGATGTGTCTCGGCCATGAGTTTACGTAACTTGCCTTTGAGAATGCCATTATGGCGTTCAACCAACCCTGCTGACTGTGGGTGGTAGGTACAATGGTGTTTTAACTCGATCTGAAAAACGGCAGCCAGCTTTTGAATAACTTGGTTTATGAAATGTGTGCCATTATCAGAATAGATGCGTGTAGGTAGCCCAAAATGAGGGATAATGTTATTTGTAAGGGCCTTGGCTACCGACAGTGCATCTGGGTGTGCTACCGGAAAAGCTTCAACCCATTTTGTAAAAGCGTCAATAATGACTAACACAAATCGCTTCTGTTGAACAGGAGTTAGTTCAATAAAATCCATGCAGATTGTGTGAAATGGATACTGAGGCAGCGGAAAAGCTGCTGGGGTGATCCGCACCCCACCACCATGGTATCGTGCACAAAGCAGGCACGATAAACAAAATCGTTTAGCGTATGCTATAAAGCCCTTGGTCCAGAAAATTTGCTGGATCAGTTGAACCATAGCAGCAGGGCCCAGATGAGATGGGCCATGCGTCACTAATGACGCATACCTAAAAAGGTTCGTTGGCAAGACATACTTATCATTTGGACCTACAAAAACTCCCTGCTTTTGAATAGCCCCATATTTAATCCATCGCTGTTTTTCCTGAACTGTACTAAGTTCCTGCATTACCTGTAAAGTTTGTAGATCAAATTTATCTGTAGGGTGAAGTTCCTTCTGTGTGGTCTCGAGTGCAAAGGTAGAGGTTAAGGCTACACTTTTTGCAGTTTTGTCAGCCAGTGCATTTCCAAGTGATACTGGATCCTTGGCATTCATGTGCGCTGTGCACTTACAGATGGCCAGTCCCCGTGGCAGTTGGACAGCTTGTAAGAGGCTAAAGATTAAATCCTTGTGGGTTATTTCCTTTCCTGAGGCCGTAACCATTCCCCTATTTTCCCATTGCTGTGCAAAGACATGGACCGTGGAAAAAGCATACTGACTATCTGTGTAGATAGTAACTGCCTTATCCTTGGAGATGGTGCATGCTCTGGACAAAGCAATCGATTCAGCCGCTTGTGCGGACAGGTTCCTGGGGAGGGGTTTTGCCTCTAGTACCTTAGTCTCAGTTGTGACTGCATAACCCACTTGTGTAATACCTGCCTCATTTTTACGTGCTGACCCATCTACAAACAGGGTCCAATCTGAATTTGCCAAAGGTTGGTCCTTAAGGTCTGGTCTTGGTAAGACATTAGCGTGTATTAAATCTAAACACACGTGAGGGGCACCATCGTCAGCTGTAGGTAACAGCGTGGCTGGATTAAGAGTGGTGCATCACTCAATGCTCATGTGTGGTTGTGATAGTAACGTTGTCATGCAGGATAAGTGTCTGCTAGGAGAGAGAAAGGTAACTTTATCCTGCAGTAGTATTTCCGTGATGGATTGCGGTACTCGTAAGGTAAAGTCATGAAACAAAACTAGGGTTGCAGATGCTTGCACAGCCTGTGCGGCTGCGACTACCGCTTGTACACAGTGTGGCAAAGATCATGCCACTGTGTCCAATTTACTAGAATAAAAAGCTAATGGTCTCAACTTATCTCCATAGGTTTGCAACAGAACCGATGTCATAAAGCCCTGCTTACAATCTACTGTCTGAACAAAGGGTTTTGTATAGTCAGGGAAGCTAAGTGTTGCAGATCCTGTTATCAATTGTTTTACCCTAGTAAATGCCTGTATTGCCTTATCCGTCCATTGCAGCGCATCATGTTCTGCCATGGGAAGTGCGAAAATAAGTTCTGAAAGTGGACTTACTTCCTCTGCATAGTTGGGAATCCAACTACGACAAAAATTTGTTATTCCTAAAAATGACATCATTTCTTTTTTTGTGTTGGGCATTGGTGCCTGTAAAATGGCTTCTTTTCTACAGTTATCTAGTTGTCTACCATCAATTGAAATGGTATAGCCTAGATACCGTACTTCAGTTCTACAAAATTGTAATTTAGATTTATTTACCTTATGTCCCTCTTTCGCCAAAAAATGCAATAACTGAATAGTTTCAGACTCACAGACAGCCTCCGTGGGTGCAGCCAGTAAGATGTCGTCCACATACAATAGTAGATGACAGCCATGCTCTGGTTGAAACTGTGCCAGGTTTGTCGGCATTTCTTGCGAAAAGATTGTAGGGCTTTCACAATATCCCTGCGGCAGTCATGTGTATGTGTACCGCTTGCTCATAAATGTAAAGGCAAACCAAAACCTACTATCTTCCTGTAGGGGAATAGAAAAGAATGCGTTACTAATGTCAATAACAGAAAAATACTTATCCGTGGGAAGGATATCATTTAACAAAACAGATGGATCTGGGACCACAGGAGCCCTTGGCACTACAGCAGCATTTACAGCCTGCAGATCCTGTACCATTCTCCATGTCCCATCCGGTTTCCTTACTGGGAACAAGGGTGTGTTACACAGTGAATCTGTACATGGAATTAAAACCCCAGCTCTCAGTAGAGCCGTGATCACTGGAAAATGCCTTTTTTTGCCTTTTTACTTAATGGATACTGACGCTTATGAGGTCTAAAATCGGATTTTGGAGTTATTTTAACCTGTCCTGCTGTTTTCATTAGCCCAGTGTCGTGCTGTCCTAGGGACCATAAGGATTTTGGTACTGACCGTAGTTTCAATTCTTCTTGTGGGGTCAGAAAGCATAGTCAGGATGGCATGCCTCCTGTCGGTGTTAACCGATCTTCTCAAAGATGTACCGTTAGTCTGGCCTGGGTCACCCAATTTAACTTCTGTACCTGAACCCCCTTACCTGCCAGCTGTTCCGGTGTCATTTTTGACCAATCGGTAACTTTTTTCCCAACTATATACCATGCCGTTTGTTCTTCCCTAGTCACAGATACACGTGGGATTGAGGCATTTTGAAAAAGCTGTTGCAAGTCTCTTGTGAGACTACAAGTAACTGCGGAGTTCCCTGCCCTGTCCCAATAAAGATTTTGTAATAGGATCCTGGTCACCTTGTGTTTAAAAAATTGTTCCTCATACTTGGGATCAGGTCCCACATTTTTCCTGTAATACATTGTACAGTGTAGTTGTTTGGGAGCCTCTGGTAACTGAATAGCCTTACTATATTTGCTCAAAGCTAGGTTAGTTAACTCATTGGCCACGCTTTGTGGTCCTGTTTCAATAAGATCATTACTATACCAGTAATGTAAATCCCCTTGCCCTACCTGCAACATTTCACCCTGGATTTTCATACGCTTAGCCAAGATTCCTAATGTAGTTGGTACCGCTGCTATTCAAAAAACATGCATCAAATCCCTTCCTAATAAGTTAACAGGGCAAATCCGAGAGACAATCACCCGAAATCTAATGGTTTGATTAGTTTCAGGGTCCGTAAACCATAAAGGTTTAGACAAAGGTTTCTTATAAATGCGGCCGTCAGCCGCTTTGACGAATACATAGTCATCAGTAGTCACATTGGATGGCACTGCAGTGTGTTTCAATAAGGTCCTAGAAACACCTGAGTCACATAGAAATTCTATGTCCCTCCCTACAACCTGTAATATGATTACCGGTTGCACTTCTAACTGCATAGTCGTAGCTAGAGCTGTCAGGCTAACAACCTGATATTCACCTTTTTCTGAAAAATCAGTTATCTCATGTTCCCATCCTGCACATTCTCTTTTACCTTCTTTATTCACATCCTCAAAATCATCCTCATTCTGTATTACTGACTCTTGCCAGTCGACCTCAGCACCTGGGTCCGGTTCGTCCATGCTGCCATCATATAGTCATGCTGAACTATGATCTGGAGCAGCAGCGGATTTCCCGGGATTCCGGCAATCTCTTGCGAAATGCCCCTTCTTACTGCATTTAAAACATTCCCCCCTCTTTTGTCTGCCTTCATAATCTTCAAAATGTCCTACATTCCCTCTCCCTCTGCCCCTACTCCGTCCCCTTCCTCTACCTCTGTTGGATGGAGCTTATATTAACATAAGTGTTTCATCCGCGCTCACCGTAAAGGTTTGAGCCTGTTTTCTTTTCCTCAAGATATTTTTCTGCATGTAAGGGGATATGAGTCTGTGGACAGGGTATGTACTTTAGCTTCTTTTTGTTTTTACTCTGATTTGTCTATACTACGGTTACGTAGTTCCAGAGTCTCCTCTGCTTGTTTTTTGTAAAACTACGGAGGGTATTTTTCCCTGCTTCTCTGCCTCCTGTAAAACTATGGAGGACACCTTTTCTTGATTTTCTGCTTCTTTTTCCTGATACTGGGGTGGACCGACCATTTCTTTAGGGACTTCTGGATACAAGGGTGGGGCTGTCGGTTTACGACAGACAACAGATGTCTCATCATCTTCTTTATGGACAAAAAATGCACCTTTTTGCACTCGAGCCAACACTTTCCTTATTCGAAAATTGTTCCCTATGCCTCTTATTAGCTTCTTTTAACCATTTCTGTGCTTGAGGGAATTCCAGCTTTACTTGATTTTTAACTTTGCCTCCTGCGTCCCTACGCAGATTTCTCACCAAATTTTGACATTCTGATCTATTTAAGTTACCACTAAATCCATAATTTGCCTTTCATTTTTTATGTATTTTAAGTTTTTTTTTTTTCTTCTCTGGATGTAATTTAAACATATATTCCTCATCTTCAGTCCTTTTATTTAAGCAGCCCTTACTAGCACAACAACTGCTTCCTATTCCCATTTTTCTTATTTAAAAGAAAAACTGTTTCCCATTTTTCTTATTTAAAAGAAAAACTGTTTCCCATTTTTCTTATTTAAAAGAAAAACTGTTTCCTTTTCCTGAGATCTCTACCGGTCTTTTGTAAAATTTAAACAAAAGAAATTCCTTTATGACTAGTCCCTTTGTTCTTTTAAAAGAGAACAATACAAAAAGAAAGAAAAAAATGTTACGCTTACCTTTCTGCGGTTCTTCCTCCCCGTTCGTCACCGTCACACGGATCGAATCTAAGAGTGACTGGCCTCTACTTACGACTTCTTTGTCAGAGGTCTTTCCATTCAAGGGAGCCCGAGATTCGTTCTCCCCTCCTGTACAGGTTTTTCAGTCCCTCTTATGCGATTCGTACCGTGAAGAGGTGACCCCACATTCTTGGGCGCCAAAAATGTCAAAAGATTTTAATACTCTTAACATATACTGGAAGAATCACGCAGATAAAAATAAGCAAAAAGGTTTATTTTACATGCATGGAGACATGCTACAAAGTACATGGTATGTCAGCAGTCTAATTTCTGTACACTTCACATGGGTTTTTATACCCTTCTCAGCACGTACACAGTAACTGGTTACCAGACAAGGAATTTCAGTCAAGGCTATAAATTCACATACTGGAGCCTTAGATGGTCAGAGGTCAGTCACAAGATAAGCTTGTGCCTGGACCAAGGTAACATCTGTGCATTCCTCTTTGGTCAGCAAATTCTTTACAAGAAAAACAGCTTATTTTAACTTGCTTCTTTGCTTGCAATGCAATTTCACATTTTAACCCTTACTATACATGATACAAAGATGTTGAACACAAAGATTCTTACTATAGTATGCCTACGCAGTACATCAGAGCTGTGGGCAAAAGCAACAGAGAAAGCAAAATCTCTGTTGCTTTTTAGAAACTGTTCCGCTATGTTAAATGGGTTTAACATAGCAAGACAGCTTTAAAAAAAGCAACAGAGTCTCCATTGCTTTCTTTAAAGATGTCTCGCTATGTTAAACCCATTTAACATAGCGAGACAGTTTTGAAAAAAGCAACAGAGAAAGCAAGATCTCCGTTGCTTTTTAAAACTGTCTCGCCATGTTAAACTCGTTTAACACAGTGAGACAGTGTGAAGCAATGGAGATCTTGCGTTCTCCGTTGCTGTAAAAAAAGAGTTATAGTAATGGAAAAAGTCCGGGCGATCGGATCTTTTTCCATTACTATAACTCAGATTTACAATGTGCACGCTGCCAATCAGCATGCACATTTTTGAATATTAATGGGGGTCGTTGTATAATATCAAATTTAAAATCTCATCTTAGCAGACTAATCTTGAGTCCTGGACTGTGCACATCTAACACAAAGGAAACATGCTTCCCAATCAACTGCTAGTTCAGATCCTCTGTTTTAGTGAGTATTAAATATCCATTAACTGACTCTATAAACTATATTTTCTATTTACATGTACTGTATATATTATGAATAGGTGATGAGAGCTTTAGTTATGTGGAACACACAAAGCACACCAATAAATTTCCAAAAAACATCCAGGAACCAAGCGAAATAGCTGCAAGTTCTTTATTTCATCTAAATAAACTTCAAATAAAGAACTTGCAGCCATTTTGCTTGGTTCCTGGATGTTTTTTTGGAGCTTTAGTTATGTGGTCAGATTGTATACATTATTAGCTGTTTTGCTCTTCAGATCTTAAATGTCTTTAGATAATCATATCAGAATAAATTTGTTTTCCCACCATCACTCTTATTATGTTATCAACATTCATTAAATGTTGCAAAATACTGTAAATATATAATGCAGCTATAAAATGAAAGTGCTTTATTTGCTTGTTAATTATTTTCTTCCTTTGTACTTATGAATTCTTTTTACTTTTACTGTTAAATATTCCGGGTGATTTGACAGAATAACAGCATGAATTAATCACATTATCAAAGATTATTTTCAGTTAATACAGACATTGGGCAGGATTCATGAAGCCTCCGTGTAAGAGATACATGTCTTACACAGAGGCTGCAGTTAAACAGTGTGACGTCAGCATGTCATGCATATGCATGAGGGCATGATGAATCACACCGAAGGCTAACACGGTCCGTGGAAGACAGTAGGGGGCGTGTCCATAGGCCCAGTCCTGCAAGCGGACACGACCCCAGAAGAGTAAAATTGCCCAAAGTAAACACCCATGACAGAGGCCATGGAAATGTGAATAAACACAACACAACACATGCCCCCACAGACTATGAACATAAAATATATAAATGAACATGTTATATATTTTTTTTAAATCGTAAAGATGTTTGCCCGTGAGTGCGCTCATTTGCGCGGGCATGCCCGTAGCTTAGCCACAGTTAGCAGTCAGTGGAAAAGGATATAAGAACCAAATATGCAAAGTAAGCCAAGAAGCAGTAGCGTAGCAGTAGAGACGTCGGCTGAAGAGCAGGCATTCATGGTTCGAGCCTCCACAACACCAATTTTTATTTTAGTAAAATAAGCACGAAACAAGTCCCTGACAAACATGTACACATATAAAATCATAGTTCATGTAAAATGTAATGAAATATTCCATTTATTTTGAAGAAATGTGAGATAACAAAATAATAAAACATGCCAGATGTGCCTATAGCTGAGCTACAGTTTAACAAGGTGAGTGCATCTGCCCGTAGGTGAGTAGTGGTTTAACAGATGTAAAATGAGTGCCCAAAGGTGAGCAGTGGTTCAACAGGTGCAAAACGAGTGCCCGTAGGTGAGCAGTGGTTTAACATGGTGAAACTGTGTGCTGCTATCTGATCTGAGTGTAATATGCGTGCTGATAGCCAAATGAGGCATAAACCAGCGTACCCCGTTTGCGCGGAGCTGCGCACTATGCCAACAAGCTAACAGACGGGCAACGTTGAGCAAGCCGTATCAAAACTGCCTTTACACAGACACACCCCTCAGCCTGTCTAGACAGTCATAAAAAATAAAAAGCAGTGGTCAGGTTCAAACCCAGGATACTATGCACCATAGTCAAGGTACTGAACCACTAAGCAATGACAGCAGTACCTATAAATGCAGTAATAGCAAATATATAGGAATGAATACAAAGTGGAGCATGACAAAACAGGTTTTGTGAAGTTGATACAATTCCAAAATGGCCAATCACAGATATGTGCGGGAAAAACGGCATATATAAGCCCCATAGTTAGGAATACACAGCATAAACGATTGTAGAACTGACTTGCAGCCAGAATGACAGGAGTAGGTGAGGGTAGTTGCTTTCGAGCACAGAGGTGGGGCATTGAGGAGTACAGATACATGGTCTGGCTCCTAGTCCACAATCATGAGGCCCAACTCATGCAGGGCCAGGTCCTGTGGGGAGCATATAGGGCTGAGGCGTGGGACCGGTTGGCTCATGATCTCACCAGTGCCATAGGGATTCCAAGGACTGGTGAGCAGGTTCGTCACCACCATTCGGACCTGAAGAGATGCAAGCAGGACAAATTGAATCTTTGGATCCAGGAGGCCTGGCAAATGCCCATTGCCCCACTACTGAGTAAGTTACATGTAATTATGTATGTAAGAAATTAAACTAGCTGATATTATGGAGATGTGTATTCCAATATTACTTAATTTATATTACAGCTGCAGGTGTCCATTCTGCGAACTGCAGAGCCTATGGCGATAGGCTGGTGTGGTTGCGCCACCAGGCAGGTCAGTAATCCTCTCCCAGTAACTGTAAAGAAATATAAAAGTATGACAGTTAGTAAAAGAGTGCAGTGTAGTCACTAAGTAACAGAATGTGCAAGTAACAGTGTAAGAGTGTTTGCAAGTATTGCTTGATTACAAAAGTGTGTTGCAGTCTGTAATCCAAACAGAAAAATGAAAATGTCTGAAATAAAGTCTGAAATAAAGATGCCCCACCTGTAATATAATAGTACACAACCTGCAGCAGGCTGAAAAGTACAGCTGCAGAAGATGAGCAAATCACATGTGTGAAATATACCCCTGTTGAAATACTGAAACATGACAGAAGTGAGACTGCTGGAAAGGATTGTAATAACTACAGGTAAAACATGTCAATAAAGCCTAGAAGTAAGTACCATCCTGAATAGTAAAATGAAAACAAGTGAGAGAGTGTGATAAAGTGTTATGAATCCACCAATAAAGTAGTAATAACCCCTGAATAAAGTATACTGCATTCAGTACAGAATGAAATGCATGTGAGAAGCAAAACCAAACAGCGAAATCTGTTCAAAGTGTTGCTGCAGCTGGAATGTGTATCCCAAAATCTGGATATGTTGCTCTCAGTCTGCAATATGCAGATAGTATGATTGTCTGACATACCAAACATCCACAGTTGTCTATAGCTATATAAAGCAAATGTAGCAGGATGATGTAGCTGAACAAAGCCAGATATGAATGTGTATGAAGAACAATAAAATGTATATTGATGTAGCAGTAACAGTCCTATCACCAAATTGAAGTAGTTATCATATAGGAAACTGTAGTTAGAACAGTAGTGTGTATATATGTGCAGCTATTAGAAATGTACAGCATATGTATTGGTATTCAAAGGTGTTAATATTATTTTCTTCACCCCACCCTATAACCACATATAACCCATTCCATGTGAAAATGGTATGTGCAATCACAATTAACACCCCTGGACATTTGTCCTGTTGGGTCATAAATATTTGCATGTCCGTTGATGCATCTGCCCTGTTCATACATCCAAACCTGATGGCCTGTTGCCATCAATCAACCCTGCATGTTGTTGGACTGTGTAATGCTGTTCAAATTATGCATGTGTTATGCTCGCTGTTCAATGGTGTGAATATCTGGGTGTTTGGTTATTGGGAATACTAATGCATGCTGTTACAACTAATTGTGAATGGTATGATATGTTACTAACCCAAACTGTCATGGCATAATGCAAAACATACGACAACAGGGAAGGCGGGTTCCAGCGGACCCACCTCTCCCACCTCAGCTGGCGAGTGCACGTGGCACTAGTGCCCAGTCTGGACCCTCCTCCGGTGGCCCTGTGCCACCTGCAAGTGGAAGCGCTGCAGGGGATGGGGCTCGTCCCCCCTCTGCAAGTGTGGCCGGAGGAGAACCACCACTCACCCTCTGTATCGTCCCGACTGTGGTGCGTAGGGAGATCCAGGACTCTGTTCTTGGGCCCCACGCCAGCTTGAGGCACAAGTGGCACAACTTATGGGCATGCCTGTTGCCTGGCCTACACAGCCCCCAGCACAGTCCCATCCTGGGCAGTGAAGAAACAGTGGCAACTGCCCATGGGTGGGGATATCAGTTCCACTGTTGCCATCTGTGGGCTTATGGGCTCTGGATATCCAAACATCCATCCCCGTCAATTGTGTAACCCCCCCACACGTGTCATACACCACCCCTGTATGCGTCTTGTTTGTCTTATCTGTTGACCTACCCAACCTACCTCCCCAGCTATACCGACTTCCTTCACCTGACATACCACTCTCACCTGAAAAAAAAAAAAATGGGCACTCTGTACACACAAAAAAATTACGCCCCATACATAGCTGCCCATTCCACACACATGTCTGCTGGACATGGAAACTATCAATTACAATTGGCTGTACAACAAGTATTATTGTTGTCCTGACACCTCTCTCAGGGGTGGAAGGTTTCAAATGTCACACCAAATTACATACATATGCACAGCTGTTGCTGATGAAGAAATGGGCAGCTATGGGCCTTACCCATATCCCTCCTGCAAATCCCAAGCTTGTTTCCCTACTGTCTTATCCTCTTTGTAACCCCTTTTTCACCACTTTCCTGTCTCCCCATTTTCATTTCTTTCAAAGAAAATAGCGAGGGTGTGCGCTAGAGTAAGCACTGTTAAGCGATTGTAAGCGGGTGTGCGCGGAGTTAAACACCAGTGCGCATGCGTAAGCTCCATGCAAACCAGCGCTAACCCAGTTACAACTGCTTAAAAGTGCCTTAGTCGCTCTGACTGACAGGTCCTGTAGTCAGTTCAAAAGCAAAATAAAATCCCACTGTCAGTCCCGAACTAAGGACCTTGGAAACAGTAGTCGGCATGACCTACCACTGACTCTTATACAAGAACATTGTGCTAAAATAAATATATCATGTAATAGTAGGAATGAATGTAAAGGGAATATAGGATGTGTAGTACACAAAGCATGTCATTTAGAATTACTGTCAAAACTAATGGATTTCCATAATAGTAGTGTGTGAACAGAAACAGCCATGCTAGATGGTAGCTAGTAGGTAATAATGTCAGTTAATGAACATATATAAATGTATGTATATTTACATATATATATATATATATATATATATATATATATATATATATATATATAGTTGTAGGTGTCATTGTGCATACACACTTACTACAGGGAACAGGAGAGAGGAATGGAGAAATGTGAATCTACAACACAGCCTGAATCATGAAAGAGATACTAACCTTTACACTCACAGAACAGTGTCCACAGCATACCAGCATGGTCCCCACCCTTACAATCTGAAAGGGCAATGCCTATCTCACATACCCTTTTATAGCACTGTCCTGAAATCACAGTGAGAACTGCAATCAGTACACAACTGGCTGCATGCAATTAGCAAATGCTGGCTTACAATTAGTGCAGAGGCCATCACATGGACCTATGCAGATACCTACAAAAGCATCCTGTACTAACACTCCACACATGCAATACATTCATTGCACTGTCTGGAGGCAGACAGAGGGAGAGAGACAGACAGAGACAGAGACAGAGAGTGAGAGAAAAAAAAAAAAAAGAAAACACACTGAGTCTAAGCTGTCAGCAGTGACAGTAGCAAGCCATGCCAGCAGCAGCAGGAAGCAGAAGTAGTGGTAACGCACCAGCTGCAATAAACACAGGTAATGTAAAGTAGTAGGTTAATAGTCTGCATACTGTGAACCCTCCAAATGTGTCATAGGTCTGTATCTATAGGTATGTCCATGTGATATGTTGTGTGCACGTAGTTCCACCAAAAGGGGATGACTATACATTACATGTCAGTCAGTGTTAGGCCATGATCCTGGCAGCAGTTGTCTGTGCATTGCCCTCATCAATGGCTGTAGTGACTGTTTTGAAAGGTCAACCAGGTTCAAAAGGCAGGATCAGCCCATCACAAAGGCAAACTGGCCGGGAACAAGTGTCTGCAGGTACCCAATATCACTGTATATGCATCCCATACTGAATAATTCCATAGCTTAGCAGACCAGGCTGGTTATGCTTATGATGCGGTAGTTCTCAGGGTCAGGAGAGGTGCCTCATTAGTGGTGTGGGACCACTGTTGCTGTATGCCAGTGTTCAGGTACATATCCTGTAGTATGGCCAAGGTTAAATATCAGTCTTAAATGCGGTTGTATGTCATCTTGGAGAGCACGTAGCACACATCCAGGGATACCATCAGGTCACAGTGATGCTGTGTGTTCTGCTTTGCTGATGGCGGCCCTCACCTGGACATGTGAGATGATAGGGAGGTTACATTCAGCTGTGATAAGTATTTCTACTTGTGGGGGAGAAGGAGGGGGGATACGTGCACCCAACCTGTCTGCAAGAATGTTGCCAACATCTGTGTGTTCGGTGAATGTTAAGTAGGTGTGTATTAACTCAGAGCATATCTGAGGCATTTGGTCCATATGTGTAACATAACTGAAGATGGCCTTGTGGTTATCAATAGTGTTTGTGGCCATTTCCCTCCCAGAGTAGGCCGTGGCCATTGTTATGAGAGACCATAGCATATTACCAGTGCTGAACTCAGATGCCTTCCCTTAATGTGAATCTGCTCTGTCCTGCAGTAGCCTCCTGCTATTGTTATACAATCTGTCTCTGGCTGGGGTCCACCGGACAGGATGCCTAACCTTTGTGCATAGGGTCTGGGTTAGAAATGTGTGTGCAAATTCCATGCAATCTGTGGGATGTCCGTGGTAAGCATTCGCAAAGGGGTCAGCAGTGTGGGTTGTGGCTTCCACTGGCCCAGTGGGCTGTATGGATACCATCTCAGTCCTAACAGGTGAATAACTGTCTAATCAAATACATATCAAAGTAGTCTACTGTGCTGGTGGTGGTGGTGGTGGGATATGTATATCCAGGCCGAGTAACTTGTGTCCAGATCACAGTAGTGGATGGACTTCCACATACAGTACCTTGGTATGAACCCCCAGAGTGAGGTTGTGCATTGGACCTGTCGCAGTGTGCTGACCGATGGGGCATGCTACTATGTTGTATGGAATGTGGCAGGTATTGTTGCACAGGTGTTGGCTGAGCACTGATATCTGGCCATGTACTTGTGTATCCACCCCGAGACACACACATGCAACATATGGGAGTAGTAGTATATCACTACACTTGAGTATCATGTATAGTATGTGTGCCATATATTGCTGACATAGTCTGCTGATATCCCGTTTGTGTTCTCTTCCAGGGAGATGGCGCGTCAGCGTAATCCCACCTACTCTGCAGCGGAAGATGAGGAGATACACCAGAGCCTGGTGCAGGATTATGACATACTGTTTTCCCGCACCAGCCAGAATCAGCAGGAGAGGGCAGCACTGTGGCAAGACCTTGTCTGTAGGGTAAATGACATTGGCATGCATAATAGGACATATGAGCAGGTACAACATCACTGCAGTGATTTAATCAGAAATGTCCATCAGCGTGCGTCGGATATCCACAGGCAACAGGTTGCCACAGGAGGTGGGGTGGCCACACATCCCCCTCACCAGACTGGAGGGGCTACTCCTAAGTGTTGTGGCTCCAGCCCTGGAACAGCAACAGCAATACACCTGCATCATGATGGAGGCTGGATCCACACAGCAGCATGACATGGAGCATGCAGGTAATATGCCATATGTACACTTGACTGTTCTGTACACTGTTAGTTTATGCATGTGTAAGGTGTGTCCGTGGTATGTAGCTGTCAACATAGTATGTAATTGTGCAGGTGTGATATTGGCAATATTAGCAGCTGACGTGTGAAAGGCAACTGGTGTACTACTGCACTGTATCATATGCAGTATCAATGGCACAGTTGTGCCCACTGACATTAATCTCCTCATTTCTGCAGGTCCCTCTGGTGCTACAGCAAGGCAGGCTATCCATGCTGGTGAGTGTGTTTAACAATACCTATAATAGTCCTGATAGTGCTAGTAATACTAGTGTAATTCAGTAGTGCTCTGTGTGTATACTGCAGGGTGTGCATATGTGCATGTGTGCAGGTGTGCCGGTGTCCATGTGTGCATGTGTGACTGTGTCCACGTGTGCACGTGTGCATGTGTGCCTGTGTCCACGTGTGCATGTGTGCATGTGTGCATCTGTACACGTGTCCACGTGTGCATGTGTGCATGTGTGCATGTGTGCCTGTGTGCCTGTGTGCATGTGTGCATGTGTGCATGTGTGCCTGTGTCCATGTGTGCATGTGTGCATGTGTGCATGTGTCCACGTGTGCATGTGTGCATGTGTGCATAAGTGCATCACTGGTAACATTGTGTGGACACTGTAAACTGTGTTTCCTGTCTTCCTCCCACAGGTTCTGGTGCTGCTCTGGTGTCCTGCAGCAGGGAACCTGAATCTGGTGCCACAGGTACTGGTAATGATGATATCTGTGTAATGGCACAGGAAGGTGTGTCAGGGTCCACCATTGGTCAGCCAATTGACAGTACACAGCTGTCAACCCCATCATTGCGCACAGTCATCCTGCCAGTACATCCTTTGTCACTATTGTCCCTAGGTGATGGACAGGATACAGTGGGTGTTGACAAGGGTAATGTGATATCTGTGGCACATGCTTCCCCACACAGCAGCCATGGGTAGGGTCCTGCGATGGTACCACACAGACAGTTTCCCATGGGTCCTTGTGGGAGCATCCGTGGGTGTACTGCCTCTGGCAGACGTGCCCAAAGAGGTCTGTCAACCTCAGCTATGTTTCGGGCTGTCGTGTAGGCACAGTCGTGTATGGAAAGGTACACCAGACAGGGTCTGAGGGAGCTGAGAGCATGTCGCACAGCCATGACTGACAGTATGCGTGACATCGCGGATGCTATCCATAATTTCACCGATGTCATAGACAGATGTTGTGGGGACATATTGCAGCAGTTCCACAACCAAATGTCCATGAGCCAGGGCAATGGTGGGCGGTTGCGGCATCGACGTGGCTGTATGCCAGCAACAGCAGCAGCTGGCAGTCAGCGCGGATGACAACAGGCCCGCGCACGGCCCCAAAGTGCCAGCAGCAGCACCAGCAATGCTGGGTCTGTGCTGTCAACAGAACGCCCCAGGAGACCACATGCACGTGGCTCTGGACAGTCCCAACAGGGACCTGTGTCCAGTCAACACACTCCGGCTTCTGATGACAGTACCCAGTCTGGCTTAGTACCGGATACGGTCCGTAGCACCCCTGCCAGGCACAGGTACTGTGTCCGTGCCCACAGACACTGATTTTTATGACCTGCCAGGTGCAGTCTGTGGCTGTCCACAAGCCCCTGTATATGGCAGCCATGAGGTGGAACTGTGTGCGTGCATACACACATGTGAAATGTTAACACCTAGGGCTACCACATACATGCACACACTGCACCAACAGTGCCCCACCCTGTACTGCTGTCCCTCACAAACACACATACACACACATGTCAATTGGTGGTATCAGTGGCAGACTCAGGCATACCTAATTCACACCCTGTGCATATGATGAAACTGTGCCACCCCCTGCAATCTCCAACATCAGTGCAGGTACAGGTAAACACGTTGCTGATGCACAGGGTGACTACATAGAAGTGTATTAGTAGTATCATGTTGGTAACAGTACAGTGGGTTGATATGACTGTGTGTATATCCCAGCATGCCTGATGCAGTAACCGTATGACTGTCCTGAATTGTTATCTGCACCCATAGTATGTACCAAAGTGTAACAGCTGCACATTATTGCATACCGGTGGTAAGGATGTCAACAGATAGCCACATACATGGGTAGCACACGGGGGAAGCTAATGCAAGTAGTGATACGCAATGATGGACATGTACAGTAATAGTGGCAAGTTGCCCACAACGACTATGCAATGCGGATGTTTGCGCATGTTGATATGTGTGCAGTACCAATGTAATCCAAATCACAATTAACTGTGACATAATATCAGTTCTACCATGGGCATCTGCGCTGTGCATTCCTGGGTACATGTTGATAGTGCCCACACATTTGCACTGTAACCTACTGTTAGTGTTACCCCTTCTTTGTTGTACAATGGACTACTTCCAGCCATGCTTACTGTAACTTTGTTTGCATGCATGTTCGCTTGGGGTTCCCTGCAACACTGTTTCCACCTGCAATGCAGAGTTACAGTGCTTCTGTGGACTCCTAGTGACATCTGCATAGCGTACGATACGTATGTCAAGTTTACACATGACAGAACGTCACTGTCTGTCCTGTTCGCATGTACGTTGCCTGTGACACATTGCACATGTCTTACCTGGCATTTACCCACGTGTGCAGTCATATATGCCAGTGCTATGAAACAGTAGCAGTACACCCACACATACACACCTTCAGTATGTTGTTCCCCATTGGCCCTATGTGTTGGTACTCACCATGGCAATCACACTACTAGGGTAGCATGTGCAAAGGTAAACTGTGAATCACCTGTATGGTCCAGTTGTGGTTTATGTGAGTCATGTGGCAATGTCACAGCTGCCACATGTATGCAGTTAACCATCACCCTTGGCCAGGAACGTACAACACATGTGTGGGATGCCACCACATAGCCAATCTGGGGACTGAGCACTCTGAACCCAGTAATGCCATACCCTGTCAGGTGGCATGTCATACTACAGTGACTACAATACCAGTCAGACATAGACACGCACTGACAGCAAGCTGAACACACTGGGGCATACTTGGAGACTCAGAATAGCATCCTGCCTGAACATCACACACCTCCGCAGCTGGCACACAGGCATATGTTACGTCGGAACAGAGCACATGCCACACATGGCATACACATCCCGTGTGCCACACACTCACAGCCTGTAGGGCTACACAACACACCTGCTACAGATGTGTCAGGTACCTCTCTTGGCCGCTGCAGTGGGGTCCTGCTCAACAGGCTGTACATGGTGAAGGTCACAGTGATATGCCTCTGGGGCACTATGGTCCACCACAAAACACATGCATACAGGTCAGTCAGAGGCATGGACACATATGACTCAGCCATTGACCATGCCACTATGGATGACCTGAGACATACCTCCCTGGACTACATGATAGGGAACATAGAAGGGATCTCTCAGCATGTGGCACGGGCCAGTATAAGCCTGATCTTGGTTGCAATCATACCCTCACCAAGTATGCTACCACTATATGTAGGAAGGGTGTTTTATGTCTACATTCTGCTCAGTCTCCGATGTCATTCATAGGGCATCCACTGGCTGTCAATGTGTGCTTACATGCTAGGGAAGCCACAATGCTGTGCGAGGGGCAGCTTGCACGTGACACCCATAACCCAATGTATATTGGCGAAGCCCCTTGATACACACATACTGCCTTATGCTGCAGGACACGGATTACATAGCCACCTCCGCGGGTATCACACAGGATAGGACACTAACAGTGATGCTACACAACACCAGCAGTGTACACCGCAAGATGCATGCACTGGACACTGTCCTCAGCATGGTGAACTGCAATGTCTGTGCAGTACCAGAGTCCTGATTCATGGCTCACAGGTGCAACCCATCACTGCCAGGTTATACCTCATACCATGCCTGTCTTCCCCTACACATGTAACACACATGGACAGGGGGGTGGTATCCCAAGGCACCACAGATACACACACCTCCAGGTTGTTGGCACAGCACAAAGCATCAGGGCCTATTCATGTGCAGCTAACAGTGTGTCAGACTGCCATCTGGTTCATAGCCTGGCACACACAACCCTCCCATACACAGGAAACCCACCTATCCTCCATAACAACACTGGCAATATGACAGTCTCAAGAACTGTCTTTATATGGCTGGACTGCATCCAACCAAACATTGTGCGTGAGCATTACTGTAGCTACAACACACTAGTTGAAGGGTTCCCAGCATGCGGTCACTGAATTGCAGTGGAATGACATGTTACCACTCCCACAACAGGTGGGAACATGCAGCACCTGTACATCGACTACATGTAGACTATATGGCCCAGACCACATGTGTATCCCCTGCTGTAGGTATTTTACCATATACACCCACACTGTATAGACACATACCGCGTGCGGCCCCTGCACAGTAAGACACAGTCATATTGTTATGCATTGCAAATACCATTTATCCACTCGAGACATGTGTCAGACATGGTTACTACTGCAGGTCACAGGTATTTATGTGTATGTGTCACACACATACATCATGTGTGCATTGCCATTGCTGGTTTAGGCAATGGCATGCATTGTTATGCACAAAGACCCACACAAGGTCATAATGTGTGACACAACCACACGTGGCAGTTGTGAGTTACCAAAACATACCTATCTGTACTCTGACAATGGTAATAGAGCCAGTAGCAGAGCGCACTATTGGCATTACTGGCCAACTAGCCCTGTTTGGCTGTGCTGATAGTGTGGTGACATCCCCTGTGTTTACTGGGGGAATATGCAGCATCTGGTGTATTGTAGTATTTGCCAAAAGGATCTGTTATCTCACACTTGCATTTACACACACCCTACTACCCCCACACACACACACTTGCCATTTGCAGGATTTATACCCCTACCTAACTAAGTCACGACACGTGAGAGAGACGCAATAGTGAAGCACACTATTCGGATTACGTGGAGGTTCTTTTTCTCTGGCTGTACTTATAGGGTGCTGACATCATCAGTGTTTTGAAAGGGTAATGTGCATCAGGTAGTGTGATTTCCTGATTGCCAAAACTAACATGTTTTTTATACAGAATTGCACACACACAAACTCCCCACATCCAAACACACACACACTTGCCATTTGCAGGTTTCATACCCCTACCTAACTATGTTATGACACTTGAGAGTGACGCTGTAGCGGACTGCGCTATTCGGATGACTGGTAAGTGTCTCTTCTCCAGCTGTATGAATAGGGTGCTGACATCATCACTGTTTGGAAAGGGTAATGTGCATCATGTAGTGTGATCTCCTGATTGCAAAAAAGCACATGTTTTTCATATAGAATTGCACACACACAAATTCCCCACATACAAACACATACACTTGCCATTTACAGGTTTTAAACTCCTACTTAATTATATTATGACACTTGAGAGAGATGCATTAGCAGAGTGCGCTATTCGAATTACTGGGAGGTTTCCCTTCTCCTGCTGTACTTATAGGGTGCTGACATCATCCGTGCTTAGATAGGGGAATGTGCATCCTGTAGAGTGCTTTCACAGTTGCCAAAAGTGACATTTCCCTCACACAGACTTGCACACACACTAACCCTCCTCCACACACACACTGGACAGTTGCAGGATTCAAACCCCTACCTAACTATGTTATGACACTCATGACAGACGCATTAGCAGAGCGCGCTATTCGAATTACTGGGAGGTTTCCCTTCTCCTGCTGTACTTATAGGGTGCTGACATCATCCGTGCTCAGATAGGGAAATTTGCATCCTGTAGAGTGCTTTCACAGTTGCCAAAAGGGGCATCTCCCTCATACAGACTTGCACACACACTAACACCCTGCCACACACACTGGGCAGTTGCAGGATTCAAACCCCTACCTAACTATGTTATGACACTCATGACAGACGCATTAGGAGAGTGCGCTATTCGAATTACTGGGAGGTTTTCCTTCTCCTGCTGTACTTATGGGGTGCTGACATCATCCGTGCTTAGATAGAGGAATGTGCATCCTGTAGAGTGCTTTCACAGTTGCCAAAAGGGACATCTCCCTCACACAGACTTGCACACACACTAACCCCCCTCCACACACACTGGGCAATTGCAAAATTCAAACCCCTACCTAACTATGTTGTGACACTCATGACAAACGCATTAGCGGAGTGCGCTATTTGAATTACTGGGAGGTTTCTCTTCTCCTGCTGTACTTATAGGGTGCTGACATCATCTGTGCTTAGATAGGGGAATGTGCATCCTGTAGAGTGCTTTCACAGTTGCCAAAAGGGACATCTCCCTCACACAGACTTGCACACACACTAACCCCCTCCACACACACTAGGGAATTGTAGGATTCAAACACTACCTAACTACATTATGACACTCGTGACAGACGCATTAGCGGAGCATGCTATTCGAATTACTGGGAAGTTCCTCTTCTCCTGCTGTACTTATAGGGTGCTGACATCATCCGTGCTTAGATAGGGGAATGTACATCCTGTAGACGGCTTTCACAGTTGCCAAAAGGGACATCTTCCTCACACAGACTTACACACACATCAACCCCGCTCACCCACACACACACACTGAGCAATTGCATGGTTCGAACTCCTACCTACCTATATTATGACACTTGAGGGAGACGCATTAGCAGAGCATGCTAACCGAATTACTGGGCATCTGGTTTGCACCTGCAGTATTTATAAGGTGCTGATATCTTTATTTCTACAGAGGTATGTACATCTAGTACTACCTGTCAGGTGGGGAATAGCATATATATGCATTTGTAGCCACCTACGTCAGGGTCAGATATGCACATCGCACTGGCAGGTTATGTTCTATACCATGCTTCGTGGCCACAGGACCTGTAACACACAACACAACCAGTCCAGAACACCACACCCACATCCAGGACACACACTTAGCTTCCCTGGGAACAGTGCTGGGATATGCAGGTGTTCACATACACCATTCCAGTTGTTAACATCAGGTACAGGCATATTGTGTGTGAGAACTACTCAGGCCTCTACCACTTTACCCTACAGCCACTACAATTTGTGGGTCCATGTGCTATGGCAGAACCACACACCACAGCCACATGGGGGAATACATATTGCACCTGTCCATCTGCAACATGGGTACTCACTGTTCCACACCAGAGGTAGACCACCATTGTTGATATCTGACCATACCCACCTTTCCCTGGACATCCATATCCCATCCCCACCCCCAGGCAAGGTTGTCACTGCACACAAACTGTATTTAGCACAAGCAGACTCTACACTTGTGAAGACTGGGGTGGAGGACTTCAAAGGACCCATGCTGGGGGACTATACTGGCCACTCAGCATAATCCTTTACAATTGCATTCTATGAGCATGTGTATGGTTTGCATTGATCATGCTATCCCACATATACCCATGACTGCTCCACAACAAGACACCTGTCAGGTGTACTCCAGCCATATATGAGCCGTCCAACAGACAGAGTGAGCTAATACATTGCAGAGCTGTAGCCCACAGAGGGAGGACATCTGTGAACAGTTCCGGCATGACACTTCATTCCCACATAATCATCACAACACAGTGTTGACAGTGGAATTGCCCATACAATGCAGATAGGGCTCACCTCAGTCTGTTATTGATGGTCACTTACCGTTAGAGATCCTCAGCAACCCTCTACCAGCACACACCAACAACATGGCTGTGGCTTAGCACATTCAAACCCTGGGATCTCCACTGTGCCCCTGCTTGATAGAGGCACAGCTCACTAGCCTCACTCGTTGCCTTATGTGACCTACTTTACAGTGGCACAGTAGCCTACTGTACTGGGGATGCAGATGCCAAGCACACTCTGGCTGAGCTGTCATTCCCTAGGGCAACAAGCCTAGTATTGACCTCTACACCCATATGTTCAATTGTCAGATGCACAATATTTGTTGTGCTGTTCTACTGTTTGCAGGTCTTTATTGCCATAGCATTCCCTGTTCCTATGACCAACTTGTGTATCTGTGGAAGATGTTTGCATATGACGGCGGTCCACTATATCACTTATGTCTCTGTAGTCATTTACTGTGTGCACTGGGCAGATTGCTGTGTTGTGGTTGGTTCCTGGAATGACATGTACAAATACCAGATATGTGTGGCCAACTGCTAAACGGAGATATGGCCTAAGTGTGTGAGCATGCCCAGTTCAGCCTTTCCATGGCATGTTGTCTGACATATGCCTCATTTATCAAAGTGTGCGAGCATGCCCAGTGTGAGCTTTTCATATGTTGCACTCTGAAGTCCACCACATATTTGGGTGTGTGTGAACTTCAACAATATCTCATGTTTATGGTTGTGTGTTGGGTGTCATGTTGTGTACTAACTGGCCAACTGCTTCATGTCTGCAATAACAGGGATTATACTGTGCCTGCAGGGATTGCATGGGATACTTTGCAGACAGTTGTCAACATACTTTCATAATGACCTAACACTGTAGTACCGTATAGTGTACTGGTTCAGTACTTTCACTGTGGTGGACAGTATCCTGGGCTTTAGTCCTATCACTGCTTGACATCTTCATAGTGAGCACAACAGACTGTGTAGGGGCCAGTTGTGCACATATGACCATGTTGCATTATGTTCAGATATGGACTACCTACACCAGGCTCGTCTAACATTGGTAGTGTATTCCACAACATAGGTGGACATTGGCAAACACTAGCAATGTTCCCTAGGCCATTTCTGATGCTAGTCACAGGGTGTGTTTGTCCTTCGACACACATTGTAACTGGAGTTTGCCATGACATATGTCATGGTTAGTATACTGTGCCTCCGTCTACCTCTGACATAACAGTGATACCCAGGGTTAACCTACCATCTCCCATCCACTCATCGGGATTCCTCCTGAGGGGTGTCGATAGGTGACTCTCTGGCTAACCTGTACCGGGAGTTTACTCAAGAGTGGGGGTGCCTTCTGTGTTATGGATCATTCTGTACAGCTTGTCCTAAGTATGTCAGTGCTTGGGTTCAGGTCTCTCATGTGCATAGCTCACTGCCATTCAGATTGTACCAGGTGCAGCATGTTCATTGATTCCAGCTTGGACATGGCTTCATACATCAGGCACAGCTTGCCTGTAGATGGGCAGTATGGCAGTGTGTGGGGCTGCAGTTTGTTTACTCAGGCAACACATGGCATCTGTTCATGCTCTTTGCTACTCCTGGTGGGGTACTGTTGTGGACTTTACAGTTGATGGAGGTGTCTGCTGAGGTATATCCCACAGGGGCTATTGTAGTCAATTGTGACGCTGATGAAGGATGACTGCAGAGCCACAGTGACCTCCCTTATCTACATCTGACAACCTTCATGATTGGGTGGGTATATGGTATGTTTCTGCGAACACTACAGCCACATGTTTGTCCAGTGCAGGATATCTTTCACCTTGTGTCCCCAGGTCTCTCATTACATGTTAGGTACGTAATGGGTTAACACCTGTGTGGTAATTTGTGGGCACTTACTGTATATCCACGGTGGTTGTCTATACACAGTTCTGCAATTAGCTTGCTGACATGGCTATGGCTCCAGTTGTCTGTTTGTAGGTGGCCCTTTTGTGGGGTGCTTGTGTCAGCTGGGGGTCAGATATGGTGGGCTGTTTGTACTCCTCTGCATACTTGTTCAGTCACAGTCCTTCCATGTTGGCCTATACCTATGGGACATATATACAGAATGGGGGGGGGGCCCAGGACCAAGCCTTGTGGGATGCCACTCATATCTGCTTTGTAGTCTGACATGGATGCAGCATGTCTGACCATGTCAGTTCTGTCCTTGGTCTGGTTTGCAACCCCTCTACTGACATAGGGGTATATATTTAAGCTGGTGAACATATCCATACTGAGCTCGTAGGGTATTGTCTAGAAGCATATGCACGGTCCAGCTACGCTGTGTGGACCACATTGCCCTCATCAATGACCTTAATGACTGTTTCAAATGGGTCAAACATGTTTAGGGGCAGGTTCTGCAGTTACGACAGCCACACTGTGTAGGGTCCAGTATCAGTAGGTCCACAATAGCTTTATGTCTGCGGTACATACTGATCCTTTCCATAGCTGTGCAGGCCAAGCTTGTCAGGATCCTGGGGTGGTAGTTTGCAGTATTCATTCAGGCAACGCCTTTGTTGTGAAGGACCACTGTTGTTGTACACTGCTCTTTGGGTACATATCCTGTGGTAAGGCTGACATTGGGCAGTAGTGTGATTTGGCATTCCATTATTCTTGCAGTCCATGTTGGCCTCAGCCCAGGACACCATCACATACCTTTGCTGCTGTGTGTTTTGCTTTGCAGATGATGGCTGTTACCTCAGCATCTGCAATGTCAGGGGACCAGCAGTCTGCTGGGATAGATATTTTGCATTCTTGTGGGGGGGGGTTGCACTGCACTTGTCAGGTTGTATGTTAGCAATATGTGTGTGTGTTTGGTATGTTGTTTGTAATATCTGTGTGATTCGGAGCATATCTGTGGATTCACAACATGGTTCCTACCATCAGTTAAGTAAGCCTTGTGATTATACTTTGTGTCCTGTACAATTTGTATCTTCATAGGTTCATGGGTTCATACTAGGCTATCCACCCTAGGGCATTAGTAAGCCAAGCCAGAGTGTGTGTGTCTTTCGCCACCCCTTGCTATGTGACTATTATGGCCATTTATGATTTTCTTTACTGTGACCCTGTCTGGTCTTGACACAGTGAAGACCCCCAGTATACATGTACGATTATCCATCCACTTGGCAATATTCCTGTTGAGGGGTGTCAGTGAGGGGCTCTGCCTAACATGGATTGGGATCCTGTTTCTGGGTGTGGGGAGCCTCTGGGTTATGTATCTGTCCCTCCAGCACATCCTATTTCATTATGTGTTGAGGCTGACATCTGTCACTCTCACAGCTCCAATGGCTTTGATTTCCTGTGGTGGAGCATGTCCATTACTCCTGTGCTGGACATGGCCTTGTACAACAGACATACAATGCCTCTGTGTAGGCAGTCTGTGACTGCATTCAGCTGGGGTCTCTACAGCCAGGCAGCATATGACATATATCTGACACCCTTTATCCTCTTGGGGGGGTACCTTTGAGGTCTTCTGAACCGCTGCAAGTGTCACGTATGGTACATCCCATATGTGTCATTGTAGTAGATTATGGGTCTGATAAGGGAACAGTACAGGGGCACAGTGACCTCTGTTGATGTAGATGTGAATCCTTTCATGATACGGTGTCCAATATCGACAATCTTCCTAGCCACATTGGCATTGTGAGTGTCACATGACAGATTACTGTCGACTTGTGTCCCTAGGTCCCTGATTACTCCTTGCATACATAATGGTTTACCACCTATGTGGTAATTTGTGAGTACCTTGTCTGGTATTTGGTGGGACATTCATACTATCCAGTGTCTTCAGGATGTCTGGGTGGAGTTCTTGTGTGTGCGAGTGTGGTCTGTCACATGCTACAGACTGTAAAGCAGTTTTGACTACACTTAGGTGCACATGGGTGGTCTCCACTGCTTTGTGCATTGTCAGTTACCTGGCCGTATGTGTGTCTGTGCTGCATATGGATACTCCCCCTCCTTTGATGTTTTGGTCCAGGTGTTGGGGCCATAATGCATGATATGTGGTATAACCTGGTACTGCTTGTGTGCTATCACCAGGCTTGCAGCAGGCTTCTGTCACTGCACAGACATCGATATTCTCCATACTGGGAAGTGCCTCAGGGGCATGCATATTGCAGTTTCACATGTGGCATTGGTCAGCATTACCCTTATGTTTCTTATCACTTATGTTTTCTAGGGTGGTGGGTAGTCTTTTTGGCCTTGCCTACATACGGCTCTATGGAGGTGGCAAAGGCCATATCCAGTATCCAGACGCACAGGGGTAACAGGTGCAAGCCATCCCTGGAACAGCAGCATGGCCTGTCATGCATGACATCTCAAGCAGACAGACATTAGACCCTCTTGGACTGACAGCTGTAACTGTGCCACCTGTTAAAGATGATCATTCTGTGTTTGTACTGTGGCATCATTCTTGGTGAGGGTTGGATGCTGCACATGGCCAGTGTCATACTGGCCTGGGGTACATACTCAGAGAGCTCATTCATGTCTCTTTTCATGTAGTCCAGGGAGGTACATCTCAGGTCATTCACACCAGCATGGACATTGAGTGCATCATATTTCTGCTTGCTTTGGGGTGACGTGCGTACTTGTGTTATGTAGAATATTGTGGCAGCCTACAGGCAGATTACTGTACCCTTTCCCTTGTTCAGTCTGGTGAGTGGGACAGCAGTGTGTCTGCCTATACAGACACCTATTACAACTGTATCAGGCATGTAGTTTCTATTTCTGGCCTGTGACTGTTTGGCACACCAGCTTTGTGAACTATGTGTTGCATGTGCTATGTTTGGAGGTTGTGGTTGCTTGGGATCTGCTTTGGAGGCTTCTGTTGGTGTGGTGTGTTTGTAATTAGGCCCTCCGGGAATGTTTTTCTGTGTTTATGTGTTTGGTTTACAGTTATGGTAGGTCTATGTGGGACTGGGTTTGTGGTGTATGTGGTTACCTTCTCCTCCTGACTAGTTTTGACAGTACTGAGTTGGAAAGCTCAGCCTCCGGTTTAGATACATGGTTGCATCTATCACATATATTTGTATTTATTGGGGGGAGTTGTGGTTGTCTGTGTACTCGGGACAGGTGTCACATTGCCTCTGGATTCATAGATTCTACTTGTTGTGGCTGGCCTTAGTGGATTGTATGTGTGGACATATTTTATTGCCATACTACTAATCAGTGATTACTTCCCTTTTTATGTTTGCTCTATCATGTGGTAGCTTCCTCATTCTCTTGCATGGTTTGGTAATGGCTGCGTGTATGGCATTGTGTCTTGTTGTTATTTGTGATTGCATACTCCAAGCATTCCTGGCTGTGTTCATGGAATGCCTGTATAACATGTTCTGCGGTGTGTCCCATATTCTGCAGTTGCACAGGGCCTTTCGTGGATTCCACATTGGTTTGGAGGGGTGCAACCTATGCTTTACACATATTTTTCACTGTGGTATTCTAGCCAGAGACTGGGGTCGGGATGTGTATATCCAGTGTGATTACTCTATGGTCTGGTCTTACCAGTGAGGGATACACTTCTCATCTTGCCATCCAGTACACATGTTGCTGATTATCATATCCAGTATGCTTACCCCTCTTGTGGGAGTGGTATGTTGTTCCTGGGCATTTTGGTTTATGGATTCTGGGAACTTTTCTCTGACTGTGTTGGTGCTAGTATAATGCTCCCGGTGTATGTATGGGTATTTTCAGTCAAGCAATATAATGTGGTTTGGGGGGCTTGATATATTCATGTATTCCAACATAGGCCATGTGCAGTTCCTTGTATTAGGACAGTAGTCTGCAGCAGGCTATATACTGGGAGGCAGTTTTAGCCATTGGTATTTGACCTTGGCTAATCCATGCTGCTTCTTGTTGTGGTACCAACATGGGGGTATGGTTATCCTTGACATTTATTGCTAGTCACCCTCCTTTTGTAGCTTGTTCCATGTTTTGCGGCTGTACAGCACAGTATGAGGTGTGACCTGGTAGTGTTAGGGTGCTGATGTGAGCCTTGACCCAGTTTTCTATTACAGGACTGATATCTACATTCTCCATACTGTGTGCGTTTACACTGCACACATCTTGCTGTTTAGACGTCTGGCATTGGGTAGCATTACATCTAGGTTCCTATCCCTTGTGGTACCTATGAAGGTGGGTTTGTGTTTTGAGACTTACCTATTCAGGGCATGCTGTGGGTACTGGCAGCCTTTGCCAGTATCCATGGGGCATGGACTGATAGGTGCATGCCACCCCTAGCAGGTGGTGCATCATGTCATGCTCTGCATGTCTTCCCAGCCTGAAACACATTGGCTCCCCTTTGACTAACTGCATTACTTCAGCCAGTTATTGCACTTGATCATCCCATCGTCATTTTGTGGCTTCATGCTTGGTGAGGGTGGATGTTAGTCAGGGTCCTCAGGTGTGCATATAGTACATGGTGTTACATTACTTAACACATGGCATTCATGCCTCAGGTGGTGCTGCAGGGCTGCCTCTGTCAGATGCGCATATTACACTCCCTGTACATGTTTGTGAGCAGGTCATGTCATTTTAGGCATCCATGTTATTATTTGAGTGAGTCAGAGGGGGTATCATTCCCAGGGTTCCTACTGAGCCAGTGTATGTGCTATGCATTGCCTCTTTGCCAAGGCCAGGGCATACTGGACATGCCTCCTTCTGCCTACTGGGGCAGGCTCAGGTTGTTCCTCCTCCAAGTCACGCTCTGCCTGTGATGGCCTTGGCAATGGTGGGGGGCTGTTTGGCCCAGACCTATGCTGGTCCTGCTGCAGTTGTTTTTGCAAGATCATATTATGCAGCATAGCACATACCATGACAATTTGGGTACATGTAGTTGGTGTGTACTGCAAGGCTCCACCAGATGTGTCCAGACACCGGAACCGTGACTTCAGCATCCCAAACACACACTCTATTACATTACGTGTTTGTGCATGTGCCTCATTATTGTGTTCCTGTTCAGGTGTGTGTGCGTTTCTGATGGGTGTCATCAGCCACGGCTCCAGTGCATAACCTGCATCCCCCACTAGGTGTCCGTGAGGGATGTCCCCATTGGCAAATGTCTGGTACAGCTGTGTCAAATGCCAGATGTGGGAATCATGGTAACTCCCAGGGCAGCCAGCACACACATTCATTATTATGCCCTGGGCATCACACACGACCTGGCAGTTGATGGAGGGGAAGCCCTTGTGGTTAATGTAGGCCCTAGCCTGCTCACCGGCTGGTGCTTTGATGCATATGTGCGTGCAGTCTATTGCACCCACTACCTCAGGGTATTCCGCTATTTGCTGGAAGAGACGCATATTGCTGGCCAATACCTCATGGGCATTGGGGAAATATACATGATCACCGACATGTGCTGACATGGCTTCCAGGAACTGGTGCAGTACCCTGGAGGCTGATGCCTGTGATATCCCCATCATATCACCAGTTGGTCTCTGGAAGGTACCTGTTGCTAGTATTCTTAGGCCAACACATACTTTGGTTTCCACTGGGATGGGTTCCCCTCTGTTGTTTCTGTGTGTGAGGCGTGGCCTGCACAGCTCAACTATTTTCTGCAGGAGCTCTCTGTCCACTCTATAGCGCTCTACTATCTCCGGCTCATGTAACCCGTGGTAGGTGACCCTGGGCCTGTACACTCTTCTCCGTCTCCTCACTGTGAGTTGTCTGGTACCATCTGCATTGTCACCACCCTCTGCAAGTCGCCTATGTCTCATTATGACAGCTATGGCAGCCCCTAACATTTCTGCTCTGAGTGAAGTTTTTTCAGTTTTCACTTCTATTAGCTTACTCCTGTCTTGCAGTGTCTCTTGAGGGAAACATCCTGCACTGCTGTTTGCAGAGTTTTATGTGCTGGGCTGGGCTACTATTCTGCCTGTGTAATTGCCTGCTTCTAATTGTTTTCACCTGCTAGCTCCAGCAGTATTCCCTGCTAGCTTCCTACTAATTCTGTTGATTCCTTTTTCCTTTCTGTTTACTCATGGGGGAGCAGCGTGCATGCCAGCAGAAATGCTCTCACAGTGGCTTACACATGTGCACACATGCTTGCACTGTTCAGGATCTGCCTATTCAGGTTCAAACGCGCGCACACCAGCGCAAACAGTCTTACAAGTCTACCAACAGGTTCCCACATGCTCAGTCTGCCCTACACGCATGCACACCAGCGCAAACAGTGTTAAACATCTACCAACATGCTCCCACATGCTCAGTCTGCCTTACACATGTGCACACTGCCCTACTCGCGCTTCATGGAGTGCACATGTGCGCATGCACGCCCAGCAAGAAACTTTAGTGTAAGTAACAGTGTACACCTTCCATTTCTTGACTTTCCCAGACTTATCTTGTGGCACTCCTCTTTCCCTGATCTGTGTCTGTCATCTGTCATGTTACACTGACCTCCAATGAACTGCATTTCTTTCTACCATTCCCCCCTGTGATGTCACCTATCTCCTGCTCTATTCTTCCCCCTTATGTATCTCTTACACTACTCAGACTGTGCTCATTTGCTATGTGACTGTGGGATTCAGTATCCTAACCCTCATTTACATCAGATTGCCTACTAATGCTTAGTTACATGTCTTAGACTCAGCTTCCCCCCTTAGCAACCACTACACGGTGGCCATGTTGTTTTTGGTCTGCTGGTCCCTGCATTGTCATTCCATGTATTGCATAAAACCCACATTTGTGGGTTTATAACCTTCATTTTTATGTTTTATACAGCGCAGCCCGTTTGTGCGGGGCTGCGTGGGTTTAAACATCGGCAATCGCCGAAAAAAAAAAAAATTTAATATTTGCATCGGGGTACCTTGCCAATGGCCACATATTTGGCCATTGGCATGCTGCCTGACACATATGCACCGTTTATTTGGAGCTGACATGGCTCCGTTGTGATTTTTGCAGAAACGTACTCAGTTGTCAACTGAGTACATTTCTGCAGCTAAAACGTACTCAGTTGTCAACTGAGTACATTTCTGCAGCTAAAACGTCTCTTACATGGGCTGGTTTCTGCTTAGTGGATCGCTAATATACCTCATTTGCATACCTTTCAGCTGCAAGTGAGGTATTTAGCATATCCACACCCAGTCCGTGTAAGAGACGTTTTAGCTGGTCTCTTACAAGGAGTTTAGGGCTGTTCCTGGATCACGAGGCTTGCATGGAGTGTTACACGTCTCTTACACTCCATGTAAGCCTTCGTGAATCCTGCCCATTATCAGGTATGTGTCAATCGTGTTATGTCACTGCTGGTGATTTAACTCATTTATTTTTTTTATTTTTTTTAATTTGGTACCATTTTATAATACACATTTACTGGTGATTCAACTTATTTGTTTTCTTTTTAATGTAACACCATTTTATAATAATAGATATTGTCCTTTTTAAGCAACATGTCCTTTTACAGAGAAATACCTAAAAAGGAGCACATATTTGATATATCTTATTAGCTGTCCCTGATCTTTACTAGCTGTTCAGTGTTTTGAGCCAGCCATGGCAGCTAACTGTTCTTACTTTCATTTGTGTGTTATGCAGTCAGCAGTCTAAAAGTACCTATGAATAAAAAAAAACATGCTTAATGACAGCTGTTGCACAAAATGACAGCTTTTAAACATTTGACACAAAAGGTAGGTATGCTTTATTTTATTTCTAATTATAATTAACCTTTCAGCAATAGGAGAATAAGACATCACTCAGGAACACAATTTATAGTGCTGAACAGTTATGAATATACGTGTACTTGTATCTCTTATGTATCTTCAAGCCCCTTCCTCATCACACTGATGACCAGTTCATTCTATTGCCTACCTAGATCTGCCCTGTTTATTCTCAGTTTTTGACAAGAACCCAACAGTTGGTTCAGTTGTTCCTCACAAAGGTGGCAGTCAGTCATGGTTGATGGGATAGTCATGAAACAGAAAGGCCTTAGCTACTAAATTCCTGCCCCCAGCCACTGTTGATGTTGTGTATTGCTTCTTTCCTCAGACGAGCCCATTGCATACAATGGAATACCTCTCTGATTCTAGAAATTGTTGAGAGCATCTGTCAGTCTACTTTGGAGAATGCATGTAGCAGACAGAAGTCTGGTATAGGCACATATCAAAGTAGAAGTCCATTATACATCACAGATCATATTACAAAAACTTTGGAGAAACTTCATCAAGAGGCTCTGCAATCCTGCTCACTCTAATCTGAAATTACTTGTCTGCCCCACCTCCATGGGAATGACATTATCCCAGTGGGGAAAAAGGTTTACAAATTCAGTACATGCAATGCTGAGTAGCTAAATGGCTGGAAATTCTGCTACTTTAAGTAGAGATAATAGGATTCCATAACAAGCTATGTTAATGAATGTCATTACCTGTGTTACGCATGCTTGTGTTACTAATGAACTTAGTGGGCTCCCTTGTATATCAGACCCGGTAAGGCAGGAAGTGAGCCTGCCCATAATGCCAGGTTTAGTATACAGGAAGAACTACAAAGAAATGCACACCGCCGCTAGCTATAAGTTGGACAAGAGCCTGCGGGCATAACAGGCAGGATGGCCATTATGGCTGCATTCTTCCCATTTGTGGCAGGGGCATGGCCATCATGCCTGAATTGTTTTGCATTTGTGGCAGGGGCATGGCCATCAGGGCTGCATTCTCCCCATTTGTTGCAGGGGCATGGCCATCATGGCTGCATTCTCCCCACTTGTTGCAGGGGCATGGCCATCATGGCTGCATTCTCCCCATTTGTGGCAGGGGATAGGTATTCAATGCTACTATCTCAGTAGACAATTCAATTTATTTTATCTTAGAAATCCTGGTGAATCACCACATTGAATTATGAGGAGGGTTCTCACACCACCCCTCTTTGAATGCTGATGTTTCTTGGAGTACCACATGACTCCCAGACTGTGCAGTATTAGTCCACCAGTTTGGAGTAATTGGTGTTTCTGGCAGTCTGGCTTCCTACCAGTCACTGTCTACAGTGCCACATACTTCAAGCAGGTGGAGTTGTTGCTTTATCTACTCAACTCACTGAAGTCACTAGGCTGTTATATTAATCATTTCATAGGTTGTTGTCTGCCCAAAGCTATACCCACTATATGCTTCTCTCTTTCTATAAAGGCCAAATGGTGCATCCCAATGGTGTACTTGCAATTTAAACCATTCCTCCAAGAAGTGTTTAAAGAGGGATAGGAAGCCATTTTATTTAGTATGGAAGAAGAGTCAATTCCAAAGGAGGACAATTCTTTGGTAGATGTGTTAACACTCCACCAGGTACTGTTTATGCAGCGGTGGAAGTTTAGGTTACTAGTGTGGTTATATTTGGTGTTGCATATCAGAAGGTCACACAAAAGAGAGCCACTTGAGGAAGAAGATCTCATGCATGCGTCTATATGGCACTAAGAACAGGTAGGGGGATTTTGTGCCATTCTGCATAGGGCATTGGTCTTCTGAGGCAGGCCATGTGTTTGGCCAGACAGGGAGTTATATTCAGTTATGGGCTCATTAAGGGAGTTGCAGAGGAAAGCAATAATATCTCTGAACTGGGAAGTTGTTCCCTTTGATAATCAGCCAGGAAAGGTAGAAGGATTTTATGATTACTGTCAAGACATGCTGTTTGAAGGATAGCTTATTGTCCATGAAGGTGCCCAAGTCTTTATTAACTATCAGTTTTGAGGGGATGTCATCTAAAGTAAGGTATGAAGTGGTGACAGCATTTATCAAAGGAAAAATGCTACAAGTTTTTTTACGTTTCACCTTAGACCATGGTCCTGTCACCATAGTTTTGTATGTGATAGAACCTGCTGTAGTACTAGAAGTAAACAGAAGAGATTATCATAGCTCCAATAACTACAAGTGTCTAGTAATCTGCAAGCTTTGTCAGCCATAGACTAACAGTATAGAGAGGACCAAGAATGTATCCTTGAGAAACTCCAAGAAAATTCCCACTCCCCAGTAGAAATGTAATGTGTCTCTTGATTGGCTGATTACTTTTAATTATTGTTTTTCCTTCACATTCAACACCTACCACCTGCACATCACTGTACTCTACTTGGTTGATCTTCAAAAAACAGAGCATTGCATAATAGCAAAAAGTAGTACAGTCCATTGGTGCTATTCATTTGGGGTAATCTTACAGTATATTCTTATCGTCACTGCCTTCCATTACTACCAGATTTGACTTCTAATCAGACCCTTTAACATTACAGAAGTGCTTCCCCTTTGATTCCATTGGACACCTTAAGCCTCTCTGTCAGGAACTAGTGGTTGACCTATGTAACTATCTGACTACCAACCATTCCATGGGGCCACTGTTTAGGCGTATGTTTTGGCAGCTAAGAGTGTGTTCCAATAGCACATTCCACATATTGTTTTGTAGGCCTCTATATACTAGACCATGCCCACCATCTACGTGCATGCCCCATGGCCATTCAGCTATGCAGTAGAGGTGGACCCAGGGTCATGGATTGCACCAAATGCATTGATCTTCTCCATTTTGGGATCATGGTTTACACAAAATGCATTACTTTTCTCACATTCTGTGGTCATGGATTGCACCAAATGCATTGCTCTTCTCACATTCCCATAGAAATACAACTTAAGAATCAAATGATACTGCTTCTTGTGGCACACCTCCTGCAGCCATACACCGTGGTCTGACTTCTGTATCATCTGCATGAGCATAGCTTACCTGAAAGCATTTTACTCCTTTTTACATTTATGTGCCTGACAGTATTGCACAATATTGCTAAGGTTCTCCCATTTTTGTCTCTCTGTATATTGTTATCACTCTTTCATATTTCTTATTTTCATTGTTATTTTGTTCCTTTCCTTTTATGTTACTATTTTATGCAGTGTTTGCCACAGCTGTAAACTGTGGTATGGAAGAGGCCACCACTTTGTCAATCACCCTGACATCAACAACTGAGTCTTCAGCTGTCACCAGGCCTTCCTGTTTGCAGGGTGATAAAAGTTATTCAGCAGGTGATGACCAGGAGGGTTATATGGTGGTCTCCAGATGTCTGTCATCAGTGAATGGTTTTGCCAGCAGGTCATGATATGTAAATCAGCAGGCATTGTATGGTATGATGATGACATTGGTTGACTAATAGGTCGATGCTTGTAGTTGCCATCTAGAGGACATCCTTAAGTGACTGGTGGTGGTGCACTGCTGTGTGATCTGGCATTTGGCTAATAAAACCTGGACACAGTAGGGAGAGCAGTCACCAGGGTGACAAACTTTTGGCAGCATTCAGCACTGGACTTCACAAACTTCAGCTGCTGCCCAGTTATATCCTCAATCATCCTATTCTCTATACTTGTGTGCCACTTTTATTTATTTTATTTTATTTTACATTTGTTAACCGGGGATGTCTGACTGAGCTGAAAAGGCCCTTTTTCAGCAGAGGCCCGGGGAGAAAAGCTACACATAGAAAAATTACAGATACATTTAGACAAGATCAGTATACACACAAATTACAAAAGACATGTTTTTACAGTGGTATGCAGCACATCAACAGTTGCAGTGGAGAGAACAAACAAAAATATTAATTTAAACATAAAGGTACTTAATAGATTTGTGGTGTATGAAATTTGGAACATAGTTAGAATACATACATAGTACACAGGTACAGTACATACATTGTAGATTAGCCAGTGTTTGTGAGAATAGTTTTCAATCTTAACCAAGTACTCTAGGGTTAGTATGTGTACCTTATCCGCTTTCACTGGCCTGGGGAGCAATCATGGCACTGCCAACTTTGCTTGAGATGTTGCCTGATGAGGTCTTTAAAGGAGGCTTTGGATGATGTATTTTTAATGCTAGTGGGGACAGAGTTCCATTTTTTAGCCACTGAACTACTATATAGTACATCTCCAAAGCTATTGTAGCTGTTGGTGACTTCTAGTAGTAGTTTGTTTGATGATCTAAGAGGCATTTTGGCTGAGTGATGTACTAGGTTTTTGAGGGCAGGACACTTATTGGGGAGGTAATAGATAGAATGACAGAGGCAGAGCTGATTGTAGGTTAGGAGGTTGGGCAGTTTGAGCCAGTGGAGCTGTCTCAAAGCAGTACAGTGATGAGTTCTATATGAGCAATTTGCAGCAAAGTGGGCATTTCTGTTATAGCAGGCTTTCATTTTGCTTAGTTCAGTTTTGTTGAGATTAGTCAGAATTGTAGATGCATAGAGTAGGGTGGATAGAAGTTGGGAGTGAGCAATGGCTGATCTTGCGTTGTTGGTAAGAAATGGTTTGATACAGTAGAGTGATCCCAGTTTGGCATGTACTTTTTTAATAGTTAAGTTGAGATGACTATCAAAGTTTAGGTGGGAGTCTATGGTTATTCCCAGTAGCTTAGCCTGTACCACTGGAGCGATTGGAGTAGCATTTGTGGAGTAGATAGTGAATTGACTGTTATTAGTGTTTTTGTTAGAACTGGTTATAATCATAAGCTGAGTTTTCTTTGGATTGAGGATAAGTTGGGCTTTGTAAGGTAGTTTTCAATGTCAGAGAATGCTAGTTGAGTTGTTTGCAGGAGGGTGGGAATGTTTTGTGCAGCACAGATTAAGGTAGTGTCATCTGCATACCGAATAATAGATGCATGCTGTGTGGAGGTATGGAGGTCATTTGTGAAGATGGTGAATAGTAGTGGTCCTAAGATAGAACCCTGTGGGACTCCTATAGTTATGGGCAGCTGAGGAGAGAGAGAATTTTCCCATTTTACAGCTTGGTATCTGTCAGTTAGGTAGCTTTGGAACCAGGTAAGAGTGGAATTTGATAGGTGATACTGGTTTAGTTTGTTTGGAAGGATTTGGTGCGAGACTGTATCAAATGCTTTAGACATATCCAAAAAAAGAGTTGACACCTGCAGGCCTTCATTTTGGAGACGGTTTACTGTGTCTCTAAAGCAGAGGAGGGCTGTAGTGGTACTATGGGCAGGTCTGAAACCATGCTGAGTAGGTGACAGGATGTTGCTGTCTAGGAGATATTTTAGCATCTGGGTATGGATGCATTTTTCTAGGATTTTGGCCAGGGGGGAGAGTAAAGCAATGGGTCTGTAGTTATTAAGTTCAGTGGAGGTCCCACCTTTATCTATGGGTGTAACATAGGATATTTTCCATAATTTGGGCGCATAGTTTTCAACAATTGATCTGTTTATGAGAGTGGAGATTGGGATAGCAATAGCATCTGCTGTGAGTTTCAAGAAATAGCTGGGGAATAGGTCAGCTGCTGTTGATGAGGTTTTTAGTTTGAAGAGCATGCTTTTGATTGAAGTGTTGGAAACTGTTTTGAAGGTAAAGCTTGTATTAGTGTTATTTGTGTTGGGGGGGATAGTGAGGAAGGAACTGTCCTGTGATACTAAGGATAGAATTGAGTTCACAAAGTGGGAGTTGAATTGTGTTTCAATGGGAACTTTAGTGTCAGGGGTGGTTGGTTTGGGGGTAGCCTTTTGGGTGGATTTTAGTAGCTGGTTTACATTTTTCCAAAATGTTGGGGGGTTGTGTTGGTATTTAGTTTGTAATGTCGTGTAGTAGGATTTTTTTTGTCCAGCTTAATGCATTTTTTGCATGGTTGCGCAATTCTTGGTACTTAGGCTTTGTGTTTGTTTTTTTTATAGTAAAGCCAGGCAGTGTCTCTGGACTTGAGGATTTGTTTGTTTGTTTTACTGATCAAGAGGTTTGTAGAGGTTCTAACCTTGATTTTGCACAATGGAGCAACAGTGTCTAGGTGTTATAGAAATGTTTTGTTGAAATATGCTACAGTCTGGTCAAGTGGGAGGGTTTTTAGGAAGGGTCCAACCACAGTTACAGAGTAAAGTATTGAGGACCTCAGGAGAGAATTTTTTTGTGTTTCTAGTGGATATATAGTTAGTGGTTTTGCATATGCTTGTTCTACTACGTATAAAGTATATTATGTTGTGGTCACTTAAAGTGTCTGGGAGACTGCCTGCGTGGGGGTACAATGTGTGGTTGTTAATTAGGATCCAGTCAAGGATGGATTCCTTTTTATATTTTTTTATCACATCTAGTTGGAATTTAGACTAGCTGCTGGTAGCCATGGAGATTTATTAGATTACTTGGTGGTTCTGATATGCAGGTGAACCAATCTAGGTTGAAATCCCCCAGGATAAGGGTTTCTTGTGAGTATGTGGAAGAACACCAGGATAAGAAGTCTTCAAGGCTAGTAGGTGTATTACCAGGTGGAATATAGATCACAATTGTGGTGATGACCTTTTTATGGTGAAGTTGAAGTTGTGAGATTAATATGTCCCAATTATTGGGGGAGGGGTAGAAGTTTGGTAATTGATGTACAGTTAAGTTGGACTTGTACAGTAAGGCAGTTCCACCCCCTTTATAAAGTGGTCTGTCTTGTCTAATGATATTGTAGCAGGTAGGGAGAACTTCTGAGTTAGCTATGTTTTTATTTAGCCAAGTTTCTTTTAAAGCAACTATGTCTGGGGAGTAGTGTGCTATTGTGGCCTGGAGTTCAGGTATTTTATTTTTGATACTTCTAATATTAATATTTAGCATTAAAAGATGGTTGGTTTTGCTGCTGTTGTTATTTGCCCAGAGATGAAAACAGTGGGGGAGTTATGTTCTGACATTTGTGTTGGAGCAGTTTGTGTTGGACAGGATAAATTTGGGCCTGGGTTGGGGTGGATATCCCCACTTATGGTGAGCCTGGTGTTAAAATGGTGATACAGATGTTGGAGTTTGGTGAGGAATGTGAGAAAGTATTGTTTTTTTTTGGAGTAGGAATGAGAGCATATGGTTTAGTTCTGAATTGGTCTGTTATGTAGTTCTTGAACAATTGTATACAGATATTATTATAATGTGTGGTATCTGTATATGAGAGTGCATAATGTAGTGTTCTGCTACTAAGTTTAGGGATAATGCTAGAGTGATAACTTGTGGTGTTGTAAAGAATTATGAGAAGACAGACTATACTTAGTTGTGTGACAGTCATGGTTATAAAGTTTAAGATGGTAGTAGGTGGGGGTCTGAATAGGAATTATAGGGTTGCACGATATGTGGATGGTTAAATAGTGTGGGTGATGTAAAAAATGCCTAATGGGAATGAGAGTGATTGGGAGTATTTTTTGTGGAGCAAGTTGGTGTGGTGTAATGTGATCTGACTTGAGGAGGTGTGATTGGTGGAGGTGATGGTGAGCTGTGGGTATGGCTGTGATTACTATAAAGGTAGAGGTAGTGGGGCGGGAGGGAATAGGGGGCAGGGCAGGGGAGCGGAGAGAGCCCAAGCGTTAGCGAGGGCGAACGAAGCGGGGCAGAGCCCACCAAGATAAGAGTAAAAAGTAAGTATAACTTTACAAATCTGAAAACTTTAAACACATTCCTGAGGTCTAATGGCTTACCAGCAAGCAGAATGCAATTGCTGAAGAGCACTTGTGTCCTGGTTGGAGACTAGAAATTTAAAGATGGTTCCATGCTCAGCAGGATTCTAATATAGACTTAGTATTGGGGGAGGGAGATATCACAAGGGGTGTAAACCAGGTGGAATGCAAAGGAGAAAAGAGACAGCA